>NC_135875.1:20921159-21058659 GCF_031162955.1 Sander vitreus | reverse complement strand
ATATTTATTAGTAATGTGTCATGTATTGACTGTTACAGCTTGCCCTCCATCGTTCGCTACAGTACATTCAAGAACAGATGAAGAAAGAGAGACCAGAGATTTTACATCAACTATGTTTACATGCACATAATGTTCCGGTTTTTGCCCCTTATTCTGATTGAGTTTACATTGCTAATGAAAGTGAATATTCAGCTAATACTCCCGTTTACATGCAGCCGTGCAAAATTGGATTTTTTTTCAAAGTTTTTCACAGGTGGCGGACTTGTTTGACCATGCGAACACCGCATCGCTCTTTCAGTCCTTCAACCACCGTCTTGAAGAGGACACTGTTGCTATGTTTGGGAATATCCAAAAACCTGTTGATATCCAAGTCTTTCATAATGTTTAAAAGTATAGTTGTGTTTCTTGTTTATTGGTGTTTTAAACCTCCAACGTCTGAAGGCACTAGGATTAGGCAATGGTTATGGTTAGGGTTAGGGTTAAGGTTAGGGTTAGGTGCCTTGTAGTCAACGGTCACAGCGCTGTCTGGAAGGAGACGTTGGGGGCTTAAAACACCATTGAGCGTGTTTCTCCTTACTTTCTTTTGAGCATGCATCTCTACCGCAGCCCTGCAAACTGGTGGCTGGTTAGTTTGTGTACCACAACCATAGCAACGGACAGAGCTAGCCCTAAGCCGTAAACAGGCAAGAGGCCGTAAACTGAGGTAAAAACCCTGATTAAGACGCATTTTCTGAATGCCCTGTATACATGTCCAAAGAATGCCTATAAAACCCGAATAATACCTGCATATCCCACATGCCTTATTCGAAAAAATGCTATATTCGGAAAAGGCCTTATTCAGAAAACGCAAATGGAATATGCTGTTTACATGACCTGTAAAGTAATAATAGTGGAACATTAGTGTGCATGTAAACACACTCACTGTAGCAAACTCAAACATTGCTAACATCAGTGATGTAACTTTCGGAATGAACGCTTCTGTTTCCAGGAATAGCCTGGTCCCAAATAGCTCGCTGTTAGCAAATGACGCCCATACTTGGCAGGTGTATTGCTCAAGACTCAAGGAAGTGCAGTGTCGAGTGTGAAGTGGTTTGGATTAGCGGTTCTCGGGAAATCTGCACGCAGGAGGCCAAGCAATCGGCCCATTCCAAACATTCTGAACGGGCACTGCACTAGTACAGTAAATAACTGAGCGGAGAGGAGAGATAATGAAAGCAAAAGGACAGGAGAAGAAAGAAAAGGAAACAAGGACAGGGAAGGAAAGGAAACAAGAGGACACAAAAGGAAAATAAAGGAAAGGAGAGAGCCAATAAAAAAGAAAAACATATAGGGTAAAGATTCATGGTGGTGAACATGAGATGGAGGGAACAGACAAGTCCCAGTGGTGCTGTTTACATGAGGTCTAATGCATCTCAGGGGACGGAAGATAATTAGGATAATTTGTAATCAGTCACCAACTACTGCAACACAGTAGTAATTGCCTTTTAGTCTTTAAATGGCAGCCCTGAGCTCATTGCAATGTTATCATGACTGACAATTTTCTCCACACATAACAGGGAGCTAAATACCATGTTAAGCTACTCCCATCACGAGCCAGCCAAATGGCTGCTGACCCACAAACACAATATCTCTGCAGCAATGATACAATTTCTTCCTGAAATGCTTGATGATGGGTACAACAATCATAAAACAAAACTACTATGCATGCTTAGACAGGGATTTTCACATTGTTTGTTAGAGTGCAGGTGGAAGCCACCAGAGGCCTCAGAGTCAGAGACAGTATTGATAAAAACTGTCCACATACTGAGACTGATGGCGTGGTTGAAACCTCCAGGCTATGGTAAAACTGTTATGACTCAATGGCAGCCAAACAGATTGTAACAACTGCCTTGTAATTATTCCAGGGCCAGAGAAGTGTGGTCCACAACTGAACCAAAAGTTATTTTTAACAATATCATCCAAAAAGAATGTACCATTTGACAAAACAATCTCAACTTAAGGTCCACTTGCTTTTCCTGCAGCCTCTAACCACACCCCATGGTCTTCACCTGCTATGGATGCTCAGTTGGCATTGGCAATTGGCATGATGTATGATTATGGTATGATGAAGTATGTATGATGAAGAGAGTCAGATGTGATTACAAGCGAGAGATGGGGACTCGAGTCTGAGACTCGGACTTGATTCGCACTTAAGTCGCACAAACAGTTGACTTCAGACTTGACTTGCGACTCGACCCAAAAGACTTCGAGACTCGTCAACAACCTGTTTTCATGCAACTATTGCTTTTTAAATTTAAATGTATTCATGTATTTCTGTTTTCTTTTATTGGCGCATATACGTTGGGGAAACGTATGACGAGCCACATGTCCCCTGCCCTTTGCCATAATGTGCAACGTAACGCATGCGCTATGCCTTATGTGCGCGCACTCACATATAAAAAAATGCATTGACGATGGCGACACCAAGTCCTCCTGGAGTTTTGCCTTTTGTCATCAGTTTTGCTTCCAGTAACTTGGTAAACAGTGGCAGTAAGCGAACAGCTACATGCAAGGTGTGTGGCACCAAGATAAATGGTGCCAGATCAACAATGTCGAACTTCATCAGGCATCTCAAAACGCAACCAAATAGGTCAGTCACTTGCTAATGTGAAAGAGACGTTACATTTAGCATATATTGTCACAGGTAACAAGCTAACCATCGCAAAGTGTTGTGCTAATGTTGGGAACAGGCAAATCGTATCTTTATAGTTAGTAATTGCTGAGGCTCAGACATCCATGGCGTGCAGAAGCCGGGACGCATGATGTAATGCATAATTGATCCTGTGGATGATTTGTATGCTATTAAGTGAACAAGGTGTACCCGGTCCACCAAACACTGGGCCGTCTTGACTGTCTTAATTCTGCACATATTTCTGTTACTGTAGTCCTATTTACTATTTCATTATTTCACCCATTTCACCCATTATTTCACGGATCCACCCCGCAGTGGATCCGTGCGCACTGTCACCTGCCGTGGAGACGCTGGCCTCACTAACCTCTCCTCCTCTGAGTCGGATCTCTCTCACTGAGCGTACTAACACTTAGAAAATAAATGGCATTACATCAGTGAATTCAAACTGCTTATTGTGCGTAATTTGGACTGACACTGAGCAAGGTTATAATCGTTAACGAAAACGAACGAAATAACGAAAACTAGATGGGAAAAAACATTGTCGTTAACTGAAATAAAAATAAAAACGAGGCATTACAAAAAACCGATAACTAAACTAAACTGTAATGTCTGTTTGCAAAACTAACTAAAATAAAATAAAATGATCGAGTAAATGTCCTTAGTTTTCGTCTTTGTCGATGTCTTTCATAGAGCAAATAACGTTATATCTCTCCGACCATGACATTTCCCGTAGACATGTAGAGTTTCCGACTGGGAACCCAGAAATCCCGCCATTCCACGTCAAATTGAACACAACAACGTCCATGCCCCTCGCCTCGTTGCCTGGCATCATAGCGGTACCGAAAGTCGGATGAAAGCGGCACCTATTTGATTATGACTGTGTCAGATAAAAGCAATTTCCTGTCAGTGGAATGTGGTAAAATATGTCGACAATTTATTACAGAGAAAAATCCCACAAATTTGAAAGTAGATTTGAGAAGCGCACACAAGCTAGGAGGCTAACCTAGCTTAACAAGGTAAAGGAGTAAGCAAAGCCCCCTCTCCCTGAAACAGAAGCTAACCCCGGTAACGTTACGGGCATGGATGTATGGATACAGGGCCAGGCAGCACGACAGAGACAACCGCAGGACAGAGAACACTACAGGAGGGCTTTCACCGGCGACCCGATAGCTGCTGGTTAGTACATACGCAGGAACACCAAAAGCGGGAGGAAGGGTGGATATATGTGGATTGATACTGGGATGTCTACACAACTGTGTGAGTCGATTGACTTCAAAAAGTTTGCCACTTTACTTGAACCAAAGTTCAAAACACCTGTTGATGTCTTCTTTAGTCTATTGGCTGTTTAGGTTTTTTCCTGGAACACGTCACTTTTTTGCACTTACTGCAGCGTCTTGTGTAGACTGTTTACATATTTATGACCATATGTAGGCTACATTTTATGTACTGGTGTTATTGTTGTACACAATACATGTGAATACATATTTCTAAAATTGTATGATGTTTTTGTTGAGTTATTATTACACAATACTTTTTCTGACCTTTTTGAATATTGCCCCTGACAAATAATCCATATTACAAAAAAAGACTAAAACTAAGACTAAAACTAATAAAAACTAAACTAAAACTAAGCATTTTCAAAAAATAAAAACTAAACTACACTAACAAAACCGCTTTAAAAACTAATTAAAACTAAACTGAATTTGAAAACAAAAAGTCAAAACGAAATAAAAATAAAAACTAATGAAAAATGCAAAACTATAATAGCCTTGACACTGAGATACATATTCTTCTGTAACTGTTGTGGCGCTGCCACTATTCTCTTGATTTCCACTTCGACAGTGGACATTGGATCTGTCCAAAGGTTGAAAATATCACCCCTAAAGCTCACTAATTAAAGGGGAACTTCTGTATTTTTCAACCTGGACCCTATTTCCCTATTTTTTAGTGTCTAAGTGACTAATGGGGACAATCATTTTTTAAAGTGGTCTAGTATTGAGCGGGAGCCATGCATCCTCAAAATGGGCTGCAATTCCTGTGGGGGAATTACGAACAATCAATGTCACTACAGGTGAATAGGGTAACTTTAACCAATAGATATCCCAATGAGACATTCCCAATGGAGTACTTACATTAAGACAATATTTTTTTTTTTAGAACAAGTTATCTGCAATCTCATGTTTAAATATGCAAATAAGGCATTCTTTTATCAAATGTGCGTGCACACAACAGAAATCTGAACATTGGCTAAAGCCAGGTTCAAAATTCTTGTTTCATTTTGTTGAAATATTAGTCAAAGGTTTTTACAGAGGGAATTTTGGATATCTCTTTTTATCACTCCATGAATCAGAAAATTCTGTCAATAGCCTTTAAAAAATAAATAAAAAAACGTTTGCCATGTTTTTAGGAATAAAATGTTAAATAAATCAGGCTATGAATGATATATGAACAAATGCCCTCTGAAAAAGCCTTCAGAATACAGATGCAGTTCAGGAGGAATAAAACTGGAAGGTTTTGTGTACGTGCTACTGAAGTAGAGAATTCTGGCTTTGTTTATCTGTAAAAAGTTGTAAGTTAAAAAAACATATGGGGCTTATGTGTGGGACTATTTCTTGGCCGGGCACAGTGACTTCCTGGAGTCTCCGCTGGTTGCCTGGCAAGCTCAAGGTGGCGACAAGTCTCCAGGAAGTCACTGCGACAAATAACATGTTAATGAGTGATCTTAAGAGGTGGATTTTCTTACACTGTAGGAGTGGCTTGACATGCTGCAACTCTGGGCCACCACTGGAATCCACCGGAAATTTTGTGAATCCAAGCTGACGTCTTCTTGCAAAGGAGAAAGAGATGGACTCTTTAGCGCGACCATTCAAGCGGAGAGAGAGGTTAAATAGCCTAATGGAAATCCAGTGGTCCATATGAAACCCAGAAATGTTGATTCCTGTTCCTGTTTAACTTTTATGTTGGGAAATTTGAGTAATTAGCATAATAAGCTAACAAAGGGTACATTTTGTAGGTGAATAGGGTAAAAATGTAACTAATAGATATCAACATGAGACTTCCCCAGGTGATAACTTAAAGGTGCACTATGAGTTCCTGCATGGTTTCAGTGCAATTTCATTTTTGTCTCAAATCGTAGGCCTCTCTCCTTGATCCGCTAGCTGCCTGCCCCCTGAACACACTGTGAAAAAGCCCGGTCTCAGGAGACAACACAGGGGTCGTAAACGTCAAACAAACACTAGAGGCACAGGCTGTGCACCAAAATACAACAAACCACTCCAGCCAATCACCGACAAGATGGTTGGGGGAGGGGCTGGGGGTTAGTGACAGTTAGTCAGTTAGTCATGACAGTTATGGAAACATGGGGGGAGGGGCGAGCTTGCTCTGTTTTGTTTGAAATTTACTTGGAAGGTCAACAGAAGTGACCGTGCAGGAACTCATAGTGCACCTTTAAATTAAGACAATTCTTTTTTTGTATTACAAGTTATCTGACATGTTATGTTTACATATGCAAATGAGGCATTTGTGCGCATATTTGTAGGTAGATGCTAGATCGGATCCGCTAGACGTGCCGACGTCACAGGACATGCCTTGTGGCCCGCCTTATTTTGCCTTATAATGCCTCTGATTGGCTTACCCTGTTATTCTTACCCTAACCCTAACCAATCCCCACTCCTCATGCCTAAACCTAAATACATTGACACGTCTAGCAGATCTGATCTAGCATTTACCATATTTGTATACATTTCCAGTACAGAAATCTGAACATTGGATAAAGCCAGTAGCGCTGGGTATCGCCAATGATTTCCTGAATTTCGATTCGATTCACATTACCGGTACGGTTACATTTCCGATTCTATTCTGTATCAATTAGGTTAGAAAAATTGCAGTTACAGTACCAATGTTGCTTGGATATAAAAGAGTTTCTCAGGCAAACTTATGCTGTAAATCGTACAAGCACCGGGTTAATGTCATTAGGAATTGACCCCTAAAAATGTTGTTTAAAGTGCTTTTTAGATACTTCCATATATAAAGTATATATATATGGAAAAAAGCACTTTAAACAAGAATGGTATAGATACTTCCATTGTTCCACTGTTTTTTTTAATCAATTTCAGATCACTCAAACAAAGACCGGAAATAATAATTGGAGAATTATTTTAACCCAGCCCTAAAAGCAAGGTTCAAAGGTTTTATCCAAATTTGATATAGATGAAGTATTCCTTTAATGATTCTTGCTTGATAATACAATAAATGCATTCATCTTATGTTCTTTTTACCATACAATTTGTATCTACAAAGGTAGGACTCGACCACATGGCTGTCTTGATTAATACAGTAGAACAGAAGGTACAGTGTAGGACAGTGTTGGTGGTGTTTATAAAACAGTGTTTAGGATTAATAAAAAGAATGCATAAAGGCATAGAAGCTAATATAGGAGGGAACTGCAGTGTACTCGACACTAGAAACTAGTGTTGTAGTCGAGACCACCTAAACCGAGACCAAGTCATCACCAAGACCAGTTTGTATCAAGACCGAGACTTTGACGGTTTGAGACCAAGTCAAGACCACGGCAGGGTGAGACATAATCAAGACCAAGACCAGATTTGTGTTAGACAGCCAGAGCTTTTTCTCCTGTCTCCCGCATTCACTTGGGCGTAAAGTGGGCGGGGAGAGGGAGATTTACGGTAACACATTTCAAATTAGATATGAGTCAAGTTATTGGTTGAACTTGCAAGTTTTAACACATAGGCATGAATCAGACAATGCACAGGCATTTTAGCGAAATCCCTGCAGAGAAATGAAATCCTTTTCATCCGAGGCCGAGACAAGACCGAGTAAAAATGTGGTTGATTCCGAGACGAAACCGAGACCTTAAAAAAGTGGTCTTAAGACCAATCTCGAGCACTACAGCACTTCTAGAGACGATGCTAAAGCACAGGGAGATTCAGGGAAAAACTGCTGCTGGCACAACTTCCCTGGAAGGTAACGATATTGTCGTTCCGTTTCAACCTCGCCCTCTTTTTTTCCACCCACCCACATGCCCATTCCTCCTTCCTGTCTTTCCACCCCTTCATCGCCATGTCTACCTCACTTCCTCTCTTCCTCTCTTCTCACCCGCTGCTTTTGTCAAACTCAATGTGAAACTGTCAGCGAGCAGCTTTTTGGGAAGCAGCAATTAGAAGAGAGTTTTTTTTTCAGGGGAGTGCACACAAAGTCGTCTTGAATATTTTCCAGCAGGAGACAACCTCAATAACCGTCCTCATCACTTTGGATAATGCATTCTTAGAACAGAAATAACTCACTGGAGTTCTGTTTTGTACCCCAGGTTGGATTTACATAAAACTCCGCCGCTGAAGGTTGACGAGAGGTGCTTGGGTTTATTTCGATTTTGCCAAGGGTGATGCTGTCTTGTGTTTCAGCACATACAGTATTTCTACAAGCAAATGTCCACTAATGCATGCAGTTCATGTTCATGTATCTGCAGCAAGTATGTTTCTTTTTCTCCATACAGAAACACAGGTCTCCTCCCACGCTGTCTCTCTCTGTCATACATATATCTCACAGTGTTGATGTAACATGACCCATCACTCTGCCCTATATTCTACCGCCCAATCCATGGATGGTATAGCAGATGGGCTGCAAACATGACCGCCCATTTAACACATATTGCACCCCATGACCCCAATCCAATGGGTTAGTGAATTGTGAACAGTGAGGGGTCAGCTGTGGCGGCACCACCAGGTCTTTTCTTTCTAGCAGCACAGAACAGAAGTGTCTGCCACCACTTTTGTTCATCTGTTTCAAACAAGAGGTGAAATAAGATGAGTTATTAATTTCTCAGGGGAAATTGGGCACAGAGGCAGCAAAGAATTTGAAGTTTGTAAAGAAAGAATAAACTAATAAGAGTGATACGAAATAAGAACAGGCAACAAAGGTGGGATATTTCTGGCCACTAGTCTGAAAGATCCTTGCGGTTTGTAGGTTGAGGATTGTCAGTTGGACTCAATAAGGACTACAAATTGTAGAAAATGAAACGATTCCTCGAGTAATTCGAATAATTTGATTACTAAAAATCCTCCTTGCAAAATTCTATACCTCAAAGCTTTGTTTAATTAATGTAACTAGCGTTGTACGGCTCACTCTGTTTCTGCATGGATGATTATTGCTAGCACACAACGGGCTGACATTTCTGTGGACACAAGGCTGGCGCAGATTACATTAAATAATGGAAGAGGGCGAATATAGTGAGGGGCTAAGAGAAGAGACAGGCAAGAGAAAACGACAGAACGTTTGGGATCATTTTAGGCTGCACAAATTCAAAAACTCTGTACAGTGTGTCTACTGTAAAATCGAACTAGCTTACCACAATAGCAGGGTGTCAGTGCTACATCATCTCAGTAAAAAACATCCAGTCTACAAAGTGAACCCGACACAAGGTAACATTAACGTCTGCTGCTCTCGACTACAGCATACTACTAATAGCGATGTTTCACAAACAAGCTAAAAACCTAAGCTGTCGGTTTGCAGTCTGTTTATGACTTTGCTACGAATCTTAAAATCTGGAAAAGTTCTTGTAAAGTTAGCTGCTGCGGGAGACAAACCAGCCTCTCCCCCGTGGAGCGGTTAACCTCATGGCTACTTATTATGCACGTGAATGACGTCATTGGACCCTGCTGGTGATGTCTGCATTCTTCATTCTTTCTCCTCACTCAGTATTAGCCTTCTTAAAATGTGCTTAGTGAACAGACCTTTTGCATATCCAGTGTAAAGAGCCAGAGGCATGAAGGGAAAAAGGGGCAAAAAAAGTACTTTTGCCAACAGAATAAGGGGCTTGGTGGCCCATGCGGCCAGTGCTAAAAAATATTAGCATCTATCCCTGTCATTCTATGCAATTTAGGCAATAAAAATGTTGCTTTTTCTAAAAAGGAAACCCTTTTTTGTATATTTACTATTGCTGTTTACTATAACGCAAAAGTATTTCTTATCCGATTACTTTATTAATCAATGGAATAATCGGTAGAATACTCGATTACTAAAATAATCGATAGCTGCAGGCCTACTACAAATTAATTTAGGAAATCCATGCTTGATTCTAGCAAATCTTTCTATGACAGAACAAACGTCCCTACAGCCCATCCGGGATTACCAAATGATTATGTTGTAGTACTATGCGTACTCAGTATGAAAAGAAACTCATTTACCAAGACAAAGACATGTTTCTACAGGAAACTCATGACGTTTTCCTTCAACACTTTTTTATACTTGGGGCTTGTTGAGGAGAAGGAAGAAGGCATAACTCTCCTCCATCTGGCCCCGAGGAGAGCAGCTCTGATATGGTGTGAACATGCTAATGATCTCACTTCCTCAGCCAACCTGGCTTCACACTCACACGGACAGTACATACATAGACACAAAAACGGACCAGAAAGCAGACAGACCGTTGATGCAAAAACAAGATGTTGACGACAACAGAGGCAGCGGTGAGTGCACCAATCAGCATCACAATAACACCAAGCTTTAACTGAATTAGGATACATTATGGCTCTTTTAAAGGTCCCATATTATGCTCATTTTCAGGTTCATACGTGTATTTTGGGTTTCTACTAGAACATGTTTACATGCTTTAATGTTCAAAAATCACTTTATCTTTTGCATAATATCTGTCTGAATATACCTATATTCACCCTCTGTCTGAAACGCTCCGTTTTAGCGCCTGTCTCTTTAAGTCCCCCTCCCGAAAAAGCCCAGTCTGCGCTGATTGATCAGCGTTTCTGGGTCTTCCGCATCTGCGCTCTCGGAGTCTCTTCACCGTGACTGTACTGTTACGACACTGCAGCGGCACTTTCTACCTACTGTATATATAGTTGTGACATCACAACCGTACGGAACTCCTAAGTTTCTAAATATGGGCTGTGTGCATTTCTCAGTGGATTTTACGTTTCTATACTTTCACAGTTTATATATATATATATATATATATATATATATATATATATATATATATATATATAAATAAATATAGATAAAAAAACAAAAAACAAATCTCATGCAAAACACTTGGTCAGCCTCTAAACCTGCACAATAATCCAAAATACTGCACACAAAATGTTCCACGTTAAACTGTTCAGTCAAAACATACATGAGTCAAAGCTACATTCCTGACTTTAGCTATTCAAAAACTATACAAAAGGCTACTCCGTCACACTGATATGGGCAGGAAATCCATTATTTCCACTCTTGCAAATATGAACATACCACTTTTCACACTGAATTTATTTTGAAAATGGTCCTCTGCGTGTCAAGCCACTTGTGGAGAGAGAAGAAGGGAGGTGGTTGAACACGGATGAGTTAAACGGTGACAAGTACTGATTCATTTGTTTTGGTTCAGCAAGTGAGCCGAGACCCTGACACACAAAAGATTAAAGCCCACTCCAGAGCGATGAGCTATAGCCAATTAGAGCCATTAAAAATCATGAGATTCATATACATGCTAAAATATGCCGAGTGCTTCTAGATGTGGAGAGCTGAAGGACCTGAGGATGGAAATGAGTGTGTGTGTGTGTGTGTGTGTGTGTGTGTGTGTGTGTGTGTGTGTGTGTGTGTGTGTGTGTGTGTGTAAACAAGCATTTTCCTGCAGTAGGCTGACAAAGTGGAATAAAAAGCAGAACATTTCATCCATTGGCAGCCCATGGCTTTGTCTGCCACCCTAGCCTTTAATGTATGAACTAACAACAGCTATTTATTCATCTCATTTCCCCTTCATTCCTGTTTCCTAACAAATACAACCAAATACCCAACACTACCGCTGCCTTTTTATTGCTGCCACCCACCCCAACAAAACCACTGATACATATGTTTTTGAAGCCAGATGAATACAGCAGCCTCCCACTTGGAATAATATACATCTTACAAAATCATTTATCCTAGTGCAGTAAGTCCTAAAATGAGAGTGTGAGGAAGACAACAACTTTGGGGATGGTGATTTACAAAGAAAAGAGTTAAAAGTTGGCATATATGGAGGCAAAAAAAGATAAGGGTAAGTGTCCATATAGGCGTTTTTTGACCACAATGGATGTTTGATGGGCTTACCAGTAGCTGTTATCAACCTTTCTTCAATGACCACTGACAAGCAAAAAAAACAGGCTACACCCGCCTACAACCACGATGGCTGCACCTGATTCCTGAACGCTTCACTCGTGGGCTGTCTGCTCCCAGATTTAAAAACAGACCAACATGTCGGCTCGTTGGGAAACTTTTGCTTATTTTTACGAAAACAGTTCACCCAAATGTGTTTCTGAAAAGCACTTAATGCAGTTGCAAAATCTGTCTTAATTTTAGATCGACGGGTCAGTTTAAAAGATTTTCGAGAGTTTTCAAGAGGCGGCAAGTTGAGCTGGACGCGTCTGATTTGCATAAAGAAGCCTGGACCTCAACTTTATGCAAATGAGGAGCGGGCAACTGGACGCCCCACTTCTTGAAAGTTGCCGTCGAGACGCTACCATAATGCATTGCCTGGCTGCACGCATAGACGTGAATGGGAAGCGTGGAAATGACGCTTACTAGTGGACACGTACCATAAGAGAGAAGTCTGGAGGTGGGGGTAATGTGACTGTTTATGACGGTTGGTTTCTGGTGTAGAGCAAGTTGGGATGATACTATCTGTGTCGCTCCCTCTGTGGTCTGTTGCACTGATGCTGTCCTCTCACATAAACACTTCCTCTAATGAATAGCTCACTGCCTAACAACAAAGGAATCAGTTCATTAAATTGTAAGGCATGAAAACATCCACAGCCCTACAGCCCCGCTCGCAACAAGTAATGTTGGGAAAAGGCCAGAGTCAGAGGCTCTGCATCTATCACAAGAAAAGTAGGCATAAGTTACAAACTATAAATATATGGCTTTGGAACTACTTTGTTAATCATTGGGGCATTTTAGCCTTTAATAGACAGGACAGCTGTAGACAGGAAAGGGGGGGAGAGAAGGGGAAGACATGCAGCAAATGGCCGCAGGTCTGACTCAAACCCTGAGCCGCTGCGTCGAGGACTGAGCCTCTGCATATGGGCACCTGCTCTACCAGGTGAGCTACCCAGGCGCCCGTTGATTTGTTTTTGATTATTCTGTCATGCTTGTTCGCCAGTATGATTCTGAAGTTTGTTGATGGGATATACTGTAAAGAAAAGTCTTAGAGCAGAATTTGGAACCAATCTATCCATACACAAATACCTACTTGTGTAAGTGTTGTGAAGTCTAGTGAAGCTCGAGGTCTGATATTTGACAGGAAATATGGAGAAAAAAAACAATTCCATCAGCTGCAGGAACATTGTTGTGTAAGACATTATTAAATGAGCACAGCGACAGTTTCCCCTGCCAATAATTCAGCTCCACTGTGGTTAATCAGATGTTGAGTAAACAAAAACTTTTCTTTTAAATATGAGACGCATATGAATAATTCAAAGAATAAGGTGTTTGCATGTGTGTGTATTGTTGACCTACTTACCTCCCACTGTTCTTTTCAAAGAGCTGGTACTAAGTGCTGTACTAACATCTGAACTTTCTCCTGAGTGTGTACGCTAGTGAGGTGGTTTGATGTTGTACATCACCGGTTCCCAACCTTTTTTTCCCTAGATGAAACTGTGTATTCATAACTTTTAGCTAACTATTTGAACTATGTATTCATTACCTTTAGCTAACTGCTTAAACTGTGTATTCATAACCTTTAGCTAACTGTTTGAACTGTGTATTCATTACTTTTAGCTAACTGTTTGAACTGTGTATTCATAACTTTTAGCTAACTATTTCAACCGTTTATTACTTTTAGCTGTCCTTTTTATCTTTTACTTTTAGCTAACTACTATTTGAACTGTGTATTCATTACGTTTAACTAACTATTTGAGCTATGTATTCATTACCTTTAGCTAACTGTTTGAACTGTGTATTCATAACCTTTAGCTAACTGTTTGACCTGTGTATTCATTACTTTTAGCTAACTGTTTGAGCTGTGTATTCATTACCTTTAGCTAACTGTTTGAACTGTGTATTCATAACCTTTAGCTAACTGTTTGACCTGTGTATTCATTACTTTTAGCTAACTGTTTGAGCTATGTATTCATTACCTTTAGCTAACTGCTTGAACTGTGTATTCATTACTTTTAGCTAGCTGTTTGAGCTATGTATTCATTACCTTTAGCTAACTGTTTGAACTGTGTATTCATTACTTTTAGCTAACTGTGCATTTGTGCACTTTTAGCTAACTGTTTGAAATGTGTATTACTTTTAGCTAATTGTTTGAAAACAACAAGGGATATTAATTTAGGAAGAATAGATCGTTTTGTCTGTGGGATGTGGTTATCAGAAAATAATGCACACTTTCCGGCCAATCATAATAAAGTATTTTGTGTACTAATTGTAGAAGATTCCAAAGATCCTAGTCCTCAGCAGTAACCTCAAATGTCATTGTCATGGTATTATTTGAATATTTTACAGTATAGGTATACTGTATGACATATGGCTATATAATTATGTCCTTACTTATTCCAATAGAATGAGATTGAACTGCATAAAATACTCTGGCAAAGTAATTATGTATTGCCTGAAATTATTAGCCTATCAATTAATTATTAATATACTAATACTAATATAACAGTGGTTATGTAGGCAGTCTTATACAAGTTCATGGAAGTTATCACACTGCACAGCTGAGGCTATGTGTGATTGTGTGTTCTCTTTCTCACGACAGCTGCTGTACAAGTTCAGGAGTTTGTTTTGTGTGAAGTATTTGAGGCTTGGCATTTTAAATACTGTGAATGCAGTGTTTTTACCGTTGCCTCAAAGCCATCTCTCAACAGTTTGGGTGGGCACCATATACGTGCACAGTTCTGGCGTGTTGTGTCCTTCCGCCACTGGATTTCTTTTTCATTGACTACTCCATGACTCAGAAAATGATCCCTGCTTTGTGTTTTTGTCTTTCAAACCCATCACTAGAGCTTCTTCTGTTCTTTAACAATCCCTCGTGCTGGTGGATTTTTGGGAACTGTTTGTGTCCATTTCCACATTTCTAGGCATGGAAATGTACATTTGTTTTAACTTAAAAGTCCAGTGTATGTTGTTTGTTATCATAGAATGAATTGTACTGATCACAGTGTATCCTACTATATGGATTGTGGAAATACAAATCCATTCCATACACAAACAAATTGGTGCTCTTCACTACTAAGCCCAGTATCCATTGGAATTTCGTCCATGTTGGCCCCTCACAAACTACGCCCAATGCCAACATTCAGTGCCAGTGCAAAAAGTAGTCTGCACTTTATGTGGCGAGGATCACCTAAGTGTTTTAGAAGCCTAGCCATAGCCAAATTTGACCATAGGGTTTTGCAGAATTGTCCAACTTTGACATTGTTGTATGGCTATAAAGTTGCACTACTGGTGTGTCTTTTAAACTGGTTATACGTATGTCAAAGATCCCTGTAGGCTTTTTAATAACTAAATAATACTTTTCTGTGCACAAACAATAACACACTGTATATGACAGAATACTTCGCTTATCAGTTCATGTTTGTCTTTTTGAAATGAAAAAAGGGGTAATCACGTAGCATAGTCAACTCCAAACCACTTTCCAAAGGACGCTTAGTGCATATTTGAGTGTAGCTACTGTATGTTCATGAACGTCATGCTTTATGCTTTCCTGGCAGCTACACTGCACATCTTTCCGCCTCACTTCACGAACTCATCTTGTTTTCTTCACAACTTATCCTCTTTTCCCTCTTATCATTTATGCTTGACTTCTATTCGCAAAAAACACTTCAGAAACTCCATACCAAGCTTATATCGACTCATAAAGTCTAGTTTGCCAGGTTACATCCCTTCAGCCCAGTGAAATCGTCCCTGAGTTTGGATTACAGCAACAGTGAGGTGTCAAAAGCCATTACAGAAAGCATTTAGATCTCAGTTCCTCAGTTGTAATGTATAGTTGTCAGTACAGGCCTATTTAAGTAATGAGTCCATGACCAGCACAGGATATATAATCAAGGCAAATGAATAAGGGCACACTGACCATGACTGGCAATTAACTGCAAGAGCAGCGATCAGGAATAAGCCATAGTGGGGTCAAAAAGCCAAAAGGCAGAGATCAGTGAATATAGCAGTCTTAAAGGAAAACATGCTGCTCTGGAGGGGCTGAATGCTAAAGTGTACCTACTGTACTGAAGTGTTGTAGTACTCGAGACCAGTGTTGGTCGAAAGACCACTTTTCGAAGGTCTCTGTCTCGTCTGGGAATCAACCACATTTTTACTCGGTCTTAGATGAAGAGGACTCAGGATTTTATTTCAAGACCGGTCAAGACCACAACTTCAGGGATATCACTAAATTGCTAAATTGTCTGTAGTCTGATTTATGTGTTGACATCATTACTGTGATTGGATGTAAAACTTCCAGCTTCAAATGCAAACAATAACTTGACTCATTTCTAGTTTGAAATGCGCTTAACAAACACTCCCAAAAGTGAATGTATGTGACAGGAGAAGAAGCTTTGGCTGTCTGTAATAAAATTTCATTCATTACATATTATTTATTATATTTGTTTTTAAAGTTTTTTTTGCAAAACATCTAAAAGAAAACACAGCAGTGTGTAAATTCTGCAATGTAACCGACACAGCTAGGAACACCTACATTTTTTTATCTGCACTTAGTAAGGAATCATAAAGAAATGCAAGCTAAGTGTAAGTGACGCTAGAGAAGTAGCTAGCTAAAGTTATCAATCTGCCTCTGTACCAAAACTCTTCAGAAGTCTCTTCACCCCTCACCCAAAGTGATTTAGCAAATATTAGCTATTAGCTAGTTGTGTATATGTGCTGTATGCAGGGCCGGCGATTGCTATAGGTGAACTTGGCGATTGCCTAGGGTGTCAAATGTGTTGAGGGCGCCGTGTCGCCCTTAGGTCTACTTCCCATTAAAACATGATCATCCTAGGGCGCCCCCTCAGCCACACGTTTACTTGTCAACCTGATTATTAGATTGAATTGATGATTATTGTCGATCATTTCCTAATTGGGGGAAAACTTCAAACTAATGATTTAGTTTGAAGTTCCCGTGACGTAACGTTTCCAGTCTATGGGTCAGACTCAAACACACGGAGCGCTGAAGCAGACCTGTGCGTCGCTTAGCGTCCACTCTCGCTGTAAAAATAGAGACGAGCAGCGGCGCAGACCACGTAGCTGCTGCAGCGCGCCTTCCGTGGTCTGTGCAGCTTGAGGTTTATAAAAGACGCGCTCTGCTGTGGGCATGCTGCGGCAGATGTGTCCCGTTTGTGCTCTGTGTATTTCTGCAGTAGGCTAGGTCTAGTTTCGGTTTTTTCACCTCCGATGTAGAGCAGCGTTCAGCCACTTCCCTAAACTTTCTCTCATTCAGAGACCAGAGACTCAAACGGGGCTCTGTGCCTGTCAGACGGTCTGAGATCTACTGTATCAGCAAAGCAATCACGTAATGCACAGACTATGGTGCAGGTGGATTTTTTTCTGAAATATTGTGACTTTATCCTTGTAATAACCTATTGTATTATCACTTTATTTTTCTCAAAATATCACGACTCCTCCAAATCTCAGAGCGCACAGATGAGTTATATTTTGAATGTGCACAAAGTTTTGGACATGAGCACAAATCTTGCTCAAACACATCAGAAATATTACAGTCCAGGGGTTTATTAATTAATTAAATGAATTAATGTATCATTGAGGTGAATAATTGTCATATGTACATTTAAGGAGGTTACTTCCCCAACAAAAGACACAAAAGGAGTAGTAAATGATGCCTAGGCTATATGTGTGCTGACTCAGTTATATTTAGAAAAGCGTAAAACTCAATCTCGCCTAGGGTAACCAAAGGGCTAGAGCCGTCCCTGGCTGTATGTTTCAGTTGTTTGGTCTGGTATTGGTCTTGACTGGGGACACCTCAAAGTCTAAACCCCTCAAAGTCTTGCTCTTGTCTCGGTTTCGATACACTCTGGTCTTGGTAATGACTTGGTCTCGGTTTAGGTGGTCTTGACTACAACACTGCTGTACTGTATCTATGCCGCTGCATTTCTAAGTGTGTGTGTTTGTGTGTGTGTGTGTGTGTGTGTGTGTTTTTGCGTGCATTTTTCTCCATGTTGTATGTGACCATCTGCATGTGTGTGGTTGAGTGTCTGTGTCTGCGCTCCAGCTTGGAAAATAAAATATGTAACCCAAATCAGAACCATATGCACTGTATTCACAACATGCAATAAAGTCCCGCGTTCTGAGCAATCGCAGGTCTCCAAAGTCATATATTACCCAATTTTGTGTCTTGTCTTTGCACAGTGGCTTACTGAGAGCGGAGAGACGCAGCCACAGCTACTGACAACATCATAATCAACTGGGACTGCACCACAATGCCACCATGAAGAGAGGAGGATCTAAAATGGCTGCCACCAGAAACGGAGACCACTGCTCCGAGCCGTTCTCTCTCTTTATGCTGGTAAAAAGACACTTTGTGAGCTAGAACGTAAGCTTCTAGTGGAGGGATTTTGACTGAGACATATCAGAGTCAGACTTTGACTCCCAGGGTGCCGTGAGAGTTTCTGTCAACATGTAGATAGTAAAATTGTCTTTTGAATGTGGAGTGAAGCCACGCTTGTCTACATGCCAGGTCTCCGTCTCTCTGGATCTTTCTTTTTCTCGAAGAACCCCCCCTCTCCCCGGCCACCACACACTCAGCCATGGCGGTGTTGATGTGATGCCGCACTCGAGGCTAGCGTATACACACTGTCCATCCTCGTAGCCAGTAGGCCTCTGAGAATAGCAACAGATAGCATTAGAAGAGAACAAGACAAATCACAGGCCAGCCAGGGAAGTTAAACAGAGAGAGAAAGAGGGAGGGTAGACAGGGAAGGAGCGAGAAAGAGGGACGGTGAAGCGGAACAAATCTTTCCCTCAGGACTTTCCCACTGTTTGGGACTCGGTGGCGCATTCCCTCCATCTGTCTACCATGATGACAATCATCCTTTCCTTCATTCGTCCATATGGCCTCTTCTCACCTGTTTGGATCTAAAGAGCAACAAAACTGATTTAGCACTTGACAGTGACAGTGAGCTGGGCTCATGGGGCTTTGCCAAATCTAACCAACTGAGTATTTCATGCTTAAAATGATGTAGAAAATTAGAAAGGCTGAACAGAAATGACACAGTTTAATGTCCCCAGCATCACAACGCTCTCACAATAGGGTACCTGGCTCATGCCGGCAAAAGGGGCCCCACATAAAATGTTCCCGAGTCCTCAGTGTTCTGACACAAGACAACAAGCCAACCTCCAAGGTGAAGTTGGTAAAGTACAGTGGTGGAAGAAGGATAAAGTACTAATACCACATGCTTGTATCATGTGTATGTGTGCATAGTGTGCTTGATTGACTTTTCATGCACCTGTTCGGGCCCTTTGGAAAACAATTTTGTTTGTGCTTCATTACATCAACTGCAACAAATTTAGGTGTCTTGTGTCATTTATATATATATATATATATATATATATATATATATATATATATATATATATATATATTAGGGCTGTCAAAATAACTAATAAAAAAATAATGCAGATTAATCCATTCCATATTGACGTTTGACCCGGAGCCGTTCTAGCCACCATTGGACTGATGACTGCCTGGATCATTGATTGGAACATTTACTTATACAAATCTTCTTCCTGAATAGGGTTGGGTACCGAAATCCAGTGCCACTGATATGCCTGCACTTCTCTCGGATGCTCTGAAACAGACGTTACAGGCAATAGAAACATCGCTGCATGTGACGCTAGTTAACACTAGCTACACTCGACAGCAGCTAACGTTAGCCTAACGCTAGCTAGTAGCTGGATTAAACACGGTTAAAATGCTGACAGCTAACGCTAAACGGTATAAAGTGTGTCTGTATTTCACTGTAGAGGAATCCAACACCGGGGTGTAACAATCTGCAGCTGCCGACGTCGAAAAAACAACACAGAAGGTGCGTTCAATGAAACTGGTAAACTACAGCTTTGTGGTGCATTCGAAGTTATTGTTAAATATCCTTTTCCCATCGGGTGGTTGTTTTTGTCGTTCAACAGCAATTTACTAGTGAAATAAGTTATTGTTATAGTTATTACATTACTATTAAATCATTTAATTTTGACCATATGGCTTTAGTAATAAACAAGACGTTCTTTAATGTCGCCGACTGTTGTTTAGTATCCCTTCTTTTTTTTTTCTTTTCTTTTTTTATTATTTAAAAGTATCGGTTCAGACACCGTTAATTATGTATGCGATTAATTTAGATTAATTAATCACAGAGTATGTAATTAATTCGATTAAATTTTTTAATCCATTGACAGCCCTAATATATATATATATATTATTTTGTTATTTGTTATTGTTTCTCGATATTTTAGCCTGAAATATTTGGTGTCATGGAGACTGGGATTTTGGAGAAATCAAAGCTGCACTAATGATTTTGTTCTACTAAAACTGATTCAAATGGCTATGTGTAATGTGAAAGATGTCACCCCGTAGTGATGGCCCCACTGAGAATCTACCCCATTCTCCTCAGCTGTACAGTGCTTTTAAGCCTCTTTTAGCTAACTGTTTTGGTTTCCGGCCTACTTTGTTTGCATAACCTGGTTTTTAGCAGCAGCAGCAGGCAGCTGATGAACTGTCCAGCACCAAACTTCTGATAGACAAAGGTAGCAACTAGCTGGTGAAAATGCCAGAAATGTCCAGAAACACGACTCCAAATGAACGCTAATGTTGCTTCCGTGTCTGCTGAATGTGAAGTAACTCTAAGTGTTTGCTATAACATGCTAACACAACGGGCAAACTGTTTAAACCTTTAAAATAAAGTCCTGCGGGCTTGAAAAAAAGTTTGTCCAGAAAAAGACAGATCTTGTAAAGATAGACCCATCCAGTTTAAAACATGTAAAAAAAAAAAAAAAAAGAGTTAAAATCAGTCAGATGGAAACATGTTTCATGCTGTAACTTGATTTTCAGTGCCAGAGGCTTAGAGGGCTGAGGCGTGATGAGGAGTGTGTATACATGCCTTCATAAATACGTGATCTTCAACAAAGAAAAATGGAAACGGTAAGCACAAGGAACGACAAATTATATTGAGCACGGCCATCCGACAGAGTTTAGGCAGGTCTGTGAATAATAGGCCTCCCTGCATCAAAAAATTAAACAAGGCAGACGTGTGGCGACAAAAACAGAACGGGAGAATTTGCTTTCTGCTTTTCCGAAACGATCCAGAATCCCCCTCAGCCAGTCCTGAATATGGCTCTTTCTATAGTTAAATTACCACTTTTAAAACTGGCTCTGATAACGATTTCAATTAATCGGCCTCCTTGTTATTACTGTTGTTTTTCCTCCCCGAGCAGCATGTCGGAATAAGAGCTTTTATAAAGATGTTTCATGCAGCGACATGGTGAGGATACATCCTGGTGAGCTAGAAGCATTATCTGAGGACGAGAGGGAGGAGGAGAGGGCGAGTGAGTGATGATCTTTATCTAGATAACTGTGGGTGCGGTGTGTGTGTGTACGCCAGTGTGTGTGTGTGTGTGTGTGTGTGTGTGTGTGTGTGTGTGTGTGTGTGAGATGAGTCATCCTCAATCTTAAACACCCCCTATAATCACAAAATCAACACAGCAGAAGACGCTCGGTGCGGGAACAAACATTCCCACACTGAATTGTGGATGGGGACGTGAGCGCATCTGTGTGTGTGTGTGTGTGTGTGTGTGTGTGTGTGTGTAGCGAATAGTTTTGGTGATGCTAGTGCTGTTATTGTTACAGTTTGTGTTTGCTTCAGGGATTATCTAATGCTGTTTCCACCCAGCAGAATCTCCTCTCCATCCCCCTAAACATTGAGAAGGAACCAGAATAACTGCTTGCGTACCGGTATGTGTTTCTGCATTTATTCTAGTATGAGATGCATTCAGGGAAGTCATGTTAAAATGTAAACATTTAAAAAACAAAAACTAAACAAAATCTTAAAAATAACTAATACATTTAGTTAAAAAGGTGGTCATCACTGGGCAAACGTTCTACTTTCAGCAGAACTTTTCATTTGTTTTGTTTCTCGTAACCCTTTAACCCCTTCCTCTCAGAGTCATAACTCAGTCAAACAGGAACATCCAGACAGTAATACATGCAAGTATAGCATGATTTCCTTTGGCACAGATTCACCACAAAGATACTATTAAAGTGCTCATATTATGCTTTTCGGCTTTTTCCCTTTCCTTTATTGTGTTATATATCTTTTTTGTGCATGTTATAGGTGTACAAAGTGAAAAAGCCCAAAGCCCACCCCAAAGGGAATTACCATCTCCAACAGAAAACACTGTTCACACACTGCTCCAAACAGCTCTATTGTAGTCCAGCCTTTACTTCAGAGACAAACGTGCGTCACTATGTAACACGTTATAATGCCCGCCTTGCTGCTAGCGTGGCACGCCCTCATACTCTGCTTCTGACTGGCTAGTAGTCCTTACCTAGCTACTGCGCATGTGCGACTCCCAACAAAGATGGGAACAGAAGTGAGATGTCTCACTCTGTAGCTAAAACAGAGAGCTCAACACACAGGGTGAAAAGAGGAGCTGCAGCAATGTGCAGTACAACAAAAATATGGTGTTTTCTGAAAATTAAACCATGTAAACCTATTCTGGTACAACCTCTAAATACAATTATGAACCTGAAAATGAGCATAATATGAGCACTTTAAATAAAGCCGCAGTAAGCATGTACAATTTTTTTCTTAAGAACAGCCTGACCCAAAGCATGATGGGAACTGTGGAGCCGAAATAAAAAAAAGGAAAGAAAAAAAATGTATAAAGATGAATGGAAATTCTCCTTTTTCCTTTCACTCTATCACTACATATTGTACGGCTGCAGCTAACAATTTTCAACAGCCACTCATCTGATTTGTCATTTTCTTCTTGAATCATTTAGTATAAAATCCCCGAAAATCTCAATTTCATTCTTAGGTGGGTTCCTAAACTCAGGGTTTTTTTGTTTTGTTATTCCACCTTATGCATTTCTTATGCATTGCATATTTTCATTTTAATTTCATATGCCCAAATAAATGACATGTCGTGACTGCCTTAAGCCTGTAAATCAAAAGGGCTGACAACTTAACAAAAACCAGCCTATGGTACGGTTAAAAAAAGCTGCCATCATCCAACTTAAATCAACTTATATTGCCTACTATGACATAGAAGTCAGTTCAACTATATACTGCAGGTAAGTGTATGTCATAAAAACGCTACTCAGTCTGAATCTCTGGGTAAACTAACTCTAAGTGTGTTTAAACTTCTTCTTTCTCTGCTGACCGGCTGACAAAAAACACTGCATGCAGCGATGTTGGTGTATGTGCATGTCTGGCCTAATCATCTGTGTGTCTGTCTGCTGTTGTGGAGAGGGTGTGTGTTTGTTGTGGAGATGTGGCGGGGCTTCGAGTGGACAGTGAAGAGAGCCATTAGAGAAAGACGGCCGCTGATTAGGATGGAACTTCTACTCTACTTCACTTATCACACACACACACACACACACACACACACTAACACAGAGACAGACAGACACACTCCTGCTCAGATAGCAAGTGCTGGCTTTATTAGCCTCTCTCGGCCTCTTGGCCTCTCATGCATGCATGCGTCCGGGCACGTATTAAAGTGTAAATGCAGGTTATGTGTGTATTTACATCTATGCGTGAATCAAAAATCGTATGTATCGTGATTGTTTTTGGTGCGAGTTTTAAAATCAATCCTTCACTAAAATCAGTACTTTTTATTTATTTTTCATACCAGTGACTCAAAGAAAATTGCAATACTCAATACTATCGAATCGCAATGAATGAAAATTGCAACACAACTGGAATTACCACCCATGTATCGTTAAAAGAATCCAATCGGGACAAAAGCATATCGTCCCAGCTCTAGTGTATATCTACACAAATACTTGTACTTAAGTGCATATGTGCGTAAAAGAGTGTGTGTTTGTGTTATCAGGGCTGCTGCAGGTCCTCTCAAGCCTGCAGAGTGTAGTGTGTCTGTGGCTGAAGGACTACAATTGAGGCTGAAGTGATTAGGAAGTGATAAACAGCAGCAGCAGCAGCCAGCAGACACACAACAGCACTGTGATGGGACACAACAACAGAACAAACACCTTTATGGTATCTGACTGCTATAATCTTCATTCAGACGTAAAACTGACTTCACATTCACACTGTTGTATGCAGTTACATCTGGTTGCCCAGCTAAACCAGATGAGAATAGCCTTGCATCAATTCAACAACCAGTGAGTAACATTATGTCACAAACTCTGCAGTATCCCTTTAACTGTACCCTCTCAAAGTCTGTCACAAACCAACTAGTCTTGCATTGCCAGACCTTCCACTAGAACAATCCTGTAAATCAAACGTCTATATAGACTACAAAGCATCTAAGGTAGATCTCAACCCACTATTCTCACTACCACCTCGTCAAATACGGTGATACAAATGGTCATTGGCCCAACTCCAATGTAACCTGGTGCAATATTAGACGCTAGCTGCGTGGCATGTCGGCTTTTATTTCGGCTCCCATGTCAACAGGTCAGAGCTTGCACACTGCCTGCATGACACGCACGTCTCAGGCGCGGCTCGAGCCTCGCCGAAAACGCGTGCATGCTAGAAATAGGACCGAACGCCTATTTTTCACGCGACACGCAAGCGTGTTGGAAGCGTTTCCCAGGCAAAATAGAATACGAAAAGATGTTTATATGTCATTTTGATACGAATACATTTAATGTATCGCATTTTGATGTATGAAAGTCTCTAGGTTTTTACATAAATGCAGATATAAAAGTAATAAAAAAAATAAATATTACACCAGTCAGTACAGAAGAAAATATTCGGTAGCCTATTTTGCCGTCAATACCGCCGACGTTGTCTTTGCTGTAATCAAATCAGTATATATTTATGTTTAACATGAAGTATACTACTGCTTGACTGCAGTAAATCAATGAGAAACATACATGTGTACAGACAAGGCTAGCAGCAGCAGCAGCGCCGCGGCAGACACGTTTCTGGTGTGTAAAGACATAGGAAACGCCACGCAGCCGCCACGCAGCTGACACGCAACAGAAACGCCACGCTCACGCCACGCAACCAGTTTGAAGCCGGTCTTAGAGCAACTGCTTGGCCGTGAGATGACATAGTATAGAGGCCGACAAAGTCCGTGGGGGATCCAAAGCGACAAAGTCGGATGGATGGGTCAAACAAATACAGTTCACCCGGGAGACTGCTGTTCGAGTCCCGTGTGTAACCAAAAGTCGACGTTTACTCATTTCAAGTTGTGTACGTAAGCTAACTTACATACGTAATGTACTTAACTAACGTTACATTACATAGCAAGCTTACTTATTTTAATTCCAAACCACAATGTGTTGTAATACTCGAGATCGATCTTGGTCTCGAGACCGTTCTCAAGACCACTTTTGAAAGGTCTCGGTCTCGTCTTGGCATCCACCTCATTTTTACTCGCCCTTGTCTCGCTCTGGGATAAAGAGGACTCTGGATTTTATTTCAAGACCACGACTGCAGAGATATCACTTCATTGCCTGTGCATTGTCTGCTTCGTGTGTTAACATCATTACTGTGGATTGGATGTAAAACTTCCTGCTTCTAATGCAATGACTCATTTCTAATTTGAAATTGATTACTGTTAACTCCCTCTTCCCCCCTTAACACGCACTCCCAAGAAAGTGAGGAGAAGCTCTGGCTGTCTGGGAGATGTCCGCCAAATCATCGGTAATACAGATCTGCCTAGCTAAACCGTGAGGAGTTTGTTTTCCGTGGGTGTTTTTTTTTTATGGTAATGTGGACCTTTCAGATCAATTATAATTTTCCACATGTGATCGCCCCTGCCTTGGTCTCGGTCTTGGCTTGGTCTCACCGCCTCAAAGTCTTGGTCTTGTCTCGGTCTTGATACACTCTGGATTTCACATCATAAGAATAGAAGAAACAAAACCATAAATGCTTTAAAATGATATACAGCCCACTCCTGTGGCAAAAATCATTTATTTGGACAGGAGATAAACACAGACATTGTTTATGCAATATGGGACCTTTGGACAGACTAGGAGTGTTCAGCTCTACACTCATTGTGAAAGAAAGACAGCTTCTATTAAGTGAAACTTCCACTGGACTCTTTTCTATATGCAGACTCCCAGCTCATAAATCAAGCTGTCCTCTGAAATGCCTTCCCTCTCGGTGGTCCTGACAGGTCTTCTCAAAGAAAGCGTTCACCTTTCGTACATCAAGTCAGATCAGATCACAGATTTCTGTGTCAGCAACAATACCCGGTCGCAGCTGGCGCCACCGTTCTCTACATAATAAGCCATCAAGTAGTACAGAGGAGCTGGAGCAGACGTGGACACTGTTTTGGCACCTCAGCACAGTAACTTTATTTCAAAGCCTGTCTGTTTTTGCTTTTGCGTGGGCAGGGGCTGTTCCCGTCGGGCCGCAACTCACTGGTCCCTTCTCAGAGGTCTCCGAGGGGAAGGGGAGGGGTGGGGGGGGGGACCAAAAAAACAATGACCCATGACCTCAGAGGCAGATGATAGAGGTTGTGGGACGGCTCTCTGACGTCAAAAAAATCTAGATACACCGGCTCTGTTTACTCAGCTGACTGACTGAAGACAGAGACGGCAAATGGAAGTGAAGCGAGAGAAGAAAAGAAGACAAGGAAAGAAATAGATCGGCTCGGACAAGGGGTGCAGAAATGTAAATTTGCTGACAAATAGCAGAGCGGAAAAGAGGCGAGAGGATCAGAAGATGAAAAAGAAAGTGGCTATGATTCGACTGACCCTCTTAGAGACGTGACTGCGACTCAACTTTGTGCCTACGCTTTGATCATGAGGAGATGGCGCAAATCGCTGCAATATGGGCTATGAAAATGCAAGAAAACGTTAAGAGTGGTGACGGAGGGAAAGAGCGGAAGAGAGAAGTTGCATAGCAGCCCAAGGCCCAAAGAGGGAGGGAGTATGGGAGAGGAGAAGGGGTTAAGGCGGAGAGGGAAGGAGTACCATACAAATAAAAAAAAAAAAAAGAGGGGGAATAATAAGGGAAAGCAGAGGAAAAAGAGGCAGTGGTGGAAAAATAGCAGCATAATGTCCTACCCGAACAGAAATGATCAAAATTATTTGACTTATATTACACTAAAGTAGGGGAAAAATGACTCGTTTGAAAATCACAAAAGTACAAAAGAGCTTCTACAACGTTCTCAGAGAAAAACATACTGAGTTAATTAATAGAGAAAGAACATTGTTGGAAGTGATTTTTACCACTTTTGAAAAGCTAAAAGGACAGAGTTCAAAACCATATTGCTTTAAGTGGAAAAATTGCAAATTACAAAATGCATAAAGTAAAGCCAGATTTTTGTTCTTGGCTGACGAACTGCTCACTGGTAATAGCTCCAGAAACTTTGATGCCAATACGTGGATGCTTGTGGAAAGCCATCAACACTTGTATTAATTACCCAATGTGATCTGAGTTTTTATGTGATCTGAGTTTTTATTTTTTTTTATTACGTCAATAAAAGCTTAATGAAGTCAGTGACTCAGTGCACACAAACGCTGCTCGAGCTACAGAAACAAGAGTGACTGAAATGAGTTACTACCACCTACCATGAAGATACACTCCAGTGTCCTGGGAAGAAGTGGAAGAGGGTTCCCTATTTAAGTTATTAAAGTCTAATTATGTTGTAGTTGTGGGCATTCCTTTTAATGATCACGGTTTGAGCAGCTAGTTAAAGTGCTCATATTATGCTTTTTGGCTTTTTCCCCTTTCCTTTATTGTGTTATATATATTTTTGTGCATGTTAGATGTTTACAAAGTGAAAAAGCCCAAAGCCCACCCCAAAGGGACTTACCATCTCCAACAGAAAACACTGTTCACAAACTGCTCCAAACAGCTCTGTTGTAGTCCAGCCTTTACTTCAGAGACAAACGTGCGTCACTTTGTAACACACGTTATAATGCTCACCTAGCTGCTAGCGTGGCACGCCCTCATACTCTGCTTCTGACTGGCTAGTAGTCCTTACCTAGCTACTGAGCATGTGCGACTCCCAACAAAGATGGTACAGAAGTGAGATGTCTCACTCTGTAGCTAAAACAGAGAGCTCAACACACAGGGTGAAAAGAGGAGCTGCAGCTATGTGCAGTACAACTAAAATATGGTGTTTTTTTAAAATTAAACCATGTAAACCTATTCTGGTACAACCTCTAAATACAATTATGAACCTGAAAATGAGCATAATATGAGCACTTTAAATTCAGACTGTCCTCGCGAGAAAAACTGTTATGTTACGCTTTCATTGTTACTGGCCGAGTCCACCTTTCCCATGCGGGCAGTGTTGTGAGTGCCAACTCTTTTCCAATAAAAGTAGCTAGCACCAGCTCCAAAAGTCGCTAAAAGTAGCTAGATGACGTCATACACTCATTTGCTTATTTGTGATGTCATTACGCAATCATTTGCATAAAGCTTAGTGGTTGTGTCAGCAAGGTAAATAGAAAACAAAATGGAAATCTTTAGCCAAATAATCACAAACTCACTACAGGAATGTATATTCAATGATAATTATTACTCAGGTAGCCTGTATTTAAAGTAAAAAAAGAAATTCTACAAAGGGAGGGAGAAAGGTCGATAAAGTATTCTACAGAAAAGTCGCCAGATTTGTCGCTAGTCGCTTTTGTGAGAAAAAAAACAAGTCGCTAAGGGGGGTCTGAAAAGTCGCTAAATCTAGCGGCAAAGTCACTCCGTTGGCAACACTGCATGCAGGATTTGAAATTGCCCTCACACATACAAAAGATTCAGAGGAAACAATACAAGCATGTCCTTCAGCATTACTGTTTGTAACTGTATCTCATTGATGGAAGCGTCACTGTTCACTGATCGCTCTCTGCAGCCATATCAGGGCTGTATTAGGTTCCTGCTAAGGCAAATTACAAAGAACACAGGGCTTTTATTGTGAAGCAGTCACTAAAAAATTCAGTGTGTTTGTCATCGAGGAGAATAACATTGTGTCATGGTTGTGATTTTCTGTTTTAGTTATTGTGTTAATGCATTCCCCGTTTCCTTGTTGTTACTGTCTCTTGTGTTCTCTGTTGCGTTTTACCCGGTTTTCATCCTCGTGTATGTGTTATGTTTCAGTTTCCTGTTTTATTTTGTAGTCTGTTTTCTCCCATGTCATGTCTTGTTTTACTTCCTGCCTTGTGTTTTCCCGCCTTTGTAATTGTCTGCCCTGATGTGTTTCACCTGTTCCTGAGGCCCCCGTGTCACCTGTCCCTTGTTTCACCCTCGTTACCTTGTGTATTTAGTCTCTGTGTTGTCTTTGTCTGCTGTAAGATCATTGTTTGTGTAAGTCTACCCCATTTGTCTCGGTGTGCCAGGTTATTTTTGGATGCCTGGTCTTTTGGCTTCCTCAATGGTTTTTGGTACCATTTTTGCCTGCTTTCTTCAGGGCTCCTTTTGTTGTATCGCTTTTTATTTTATTAAATCCTCAAGCTCACCACAGACTGCCGTGTTGTCTCTGCATTTTTGGGTCCGCCATTTCCCTAATCGTAACACATTGCTTTAAAGGCACATGCTTTGTGCAGGGAGCTGATTTGAGACTGTTGACCACTTTCTATGGTTAGGACAAGGACCTTTGTGGGCATGGGAATTAAGACGGCTGGGTCTCAGAAGCAAAGGCAGAAGTGGTAGCTCAGTGTTTCTTTTAACCACACTGCCTGTTCACATGAACCATACGTTAATATCGCTACGAAAAGTTAAGCACTAATTCGGAAGCATTCCAATTTTTGTTTTTTCTTACATTTTATTACAGTTTTTTGGAAGCCCCTGGCAAACTGTTGTCCTGCTGATAGCGGTGCCAGATTAGAAGAACAAAAAAAAACAAAAAAATCAAACACTATGGCTGGTTTTGGAGACCAAACGAAAACAACCTATTTTTTCAATAGTTTCAGGGGATTTGTTGACTAAATGTGATCTTTCAGCGGTAGCGGATTCCTTGAACAAAAGCTAATAGTCTGCTCTTCTTCTGATCTTGGAATCCACACAGCACTTTAAACACTGTACATGAATCAGTGGTGACGACAAAAAAAAGGGAAAAAGAATCAACACATTCCCTTCAGAAGCCTTGGAACAAAGCATGTTCACTGTGCTCAGTGATCTGCTTTTTGCTCTTTTTTGCATAATCCTTGAAGGCTGCCATGTGTAACATGGTTCTCACGCCACACAGGGACCTTTCAGGGGGTTTCCCTCTGTCTCCCCGACACAGGGCACTGCCTCCCTCTTCTCTTCCCTCCATCACTGTATCCCTTCATGCAGCGAGAGTATCTCTGGAGGTCTGCTTTGCTTTAATTTCTTCGGACCCGTGGTCCTGAGGGTCGACTGCGGGGTAAACCCAGCCGCTGTGAAGTGGTATACTTCATAGTGAATACTCATATATCTTCCTCCTCTCCACTTCTCCTTTTGTCTGCTCTGTCATTCTCTTCTGTTTCTCCCCTGGTCTAATCCATCTATTCCTGTCATCTGCTGCGCTTTTTAACTCACCTCTCCTTCCCTCTCCCAGTGCCAGCACATCAAAACTATAACTCAAGATGGACCACCGCAGCCTCCCACCAGTTCCCATAAAAGACACAGCCAACGGAGAAGAGGAGAGGGATGAGGACGGGGAGGGAGTGGGAGGTTTGGGAGGGAACAAACAGCCAGATAACACTGACATAATGAGAGAAAATGAGAGAGATAGCAGGAGAGCAAATACAGTAGGTGGAAGCAATGATAGGTAGAAGAATGAATGGCATGGGATGTGCTTGCAGAGTTGTGCAAAAATGGAAAGAGAGAGAGAGAGAGAGAGAGAGAGAGAGAGAGAGAGAGAGAGAGAGAGAGAGAAATGAAGCGCATCAAATAGATGTGGAGCTAAGGAAAGGAGGAGAGGATGAAACAGGAGGTGAGGGTAAGGAAGAGAAAGAGAAGTGACTGACTCAGGAGGGAATTGATTAGTGGACTGGAGCTGGGGGGAGACATTCCTGCAAAGCCAAGGAGCCACAGAGAGGAAAGAAAGGACAGAGGAAAAGAGGTGGTTAAAGGAGAAGGAGGGCGCGCTGAATGAAAGAAAAGCATCGAGCGCGGTCAGGGGAAATGCAGAAAGTGAGATGAAAAGGCAAACTGAGGACGGGTTGGAGGGAGTGGAGGATGAGAATATTGGCAGACAGTAATTTAAGGCTGGTCATAGGGGGAGGAAGAGAATTACAGTAGAGAGGGGTGGTAGGGGGGAGGGGGATGCTGCAAAAATAAGCATGCACAAACATACACAGAGTAGGCTATGCTTCACTCTCATAATAAAAACAAGAGTGATCCAAGACAGCGCTGACCTCAGACAAAGCACAGCCTCTCCCCACCAGTCAACCAGGAAGTGTATCCAGGCACAGGATACGCCAACAGCCAGGACTCTGCAAAACTGGCACTCAATATCACACCGCATGCAGTCGAGAACACAGTTGAAGCTCACAGCTGAACTCTCTACAGCCAACTGATGCCACTCAACAGTGATTTCATCTATTGACGGTTTATTAAAACAGGCATGTTAAAAACAAGGCGTTCGATCTTCTGCGGTGCTGGATAGTTTGTGGTGATGCAGATGAAGACATCTGGACACCACTGACCATTAAGGTTGGGGTACCGAAATCTGTACTTTTTTTGGGTACCGACCGAATTACGTCGGTACTTCCGAGGACCGTTAAATCAAACGGTGCCAAATTTCGGTACCTGAGAGTGCGTAAGGGCTAGCTTATCTGTCCTCTCTGCATGTTGACAGAGAGCGGGGCTCCGACACACACACACACACACACACACACACACACATAGTGCATGGCACTATCTTTGTGGGGACCCGTCATTGACATAATGCATTCTCTAGCCCCTTACCCTAACTTTAACCATCACAACTAAATGCCTAACCTTAACCCTTACCCTCACCCTAACCATAACCTAATTCTAACCCTAATCCTAAATCCAACTCTTAACCCTCAAACAGCCCTTTAAAGTTGCGGGGTCCAGCATTTTGGACCCACAAAGCTGTCAGGACGCCGCAAGTATACCGTATTCCCGGTTTTTGGACCCCACGAATATAGTTAAACAAGATCCCCCACACACACACACACACACACACAGAGCTGTGGTGCAGACGCAGCGAAATTACGTCAACTTGGCAGTTTGATAAAGCCACAGTGAGTCACGGCAATGCCGGTTAAGCGGTTACAAATGTAGTTACACTTTTAGCAAATCCACCCAGACTGTGTTCGCTGCAATATAATATTCATGGCGAGCTGAAAGCGATCCCGGTGCACTTCCTCTGGCAGGCACACGAGTGTTCTCTATGCCCTGTTGACTGACTGACAGGCTGGAGGTTGTAGGGCAAGGTCACTTTATTTCTATAGCACATTTCAGCAACAAGGCAATTCGCTTCACATAAAACATTAAAGAGCAGTTAAAAAGAGAGAGAGAATAAACTAAAATTATTTGATTTAATATGTTGTAGGGACAGGTTTGGGAGGGATGCGGGAGGTGTTTTTATTTTGTGTGGAGTGTGAAATCTTCTCAATAAATAAAATGTTCTAAGTAAATAGAATAAATAGGTTTGGAATTATATTTACAACTGAAATATTGTTTTTGTTATTACAGAGGAAATGTTGGGTACCGGAACCGAATTTCAGGTATCGGTATCTGTACCGGAACAAATGTGAATGGTACCCAACCCTGGCAAAGTCAAACTAGCTAGGCTACATAAACACCTTCTGTCTACAAACCAATCAGTCACAGTAGGTAGTATTTATGGCGTAAATGGCGTAAATTATTTTATAGATGTAGTTATGGCATGTAGGGTTCTTTAGTGCCCTTGAGTAACTGCAGTGTGAAACCAAAACTAACCAGATCATATGTACTGTATACAAAGTAACAAAAAGATGAACCTTGGCGCGGACCTTGGTTTGGACTTTCATGTGTAAAAAAAGTCCCTAAGATTACTTACTAAGTAATGTCCCTTGTCAATTTCCTCAAACTTGGGCGATGACCGGCTGGTCACGTGCAACCAGTCACATGAGAAAATGTTACTGGGAGCCGTGTACCAGTCACTGTGAGGTGACGGTCCTTTCAGAGGACGTTGCAGTTGAGTTTAGCCGACAAAAAGTAGACTTTGGAGACATTATGTTTTTCCTGAAAACTGGAGAAAATTAGATACACACTGAAGGGTTCCATGCAGTGTTTTGAGAAAACTTGGACCTCCTTTTTGACGTACTTTGAGAGCTTACAAATCCCCTTACAGGAAACAGACTAGATGTTGACACCGCTTTTTTGTGTTTTTGGTATGTGTTTATGTTTATATGTATTTACTGTATAGTAACATACTTTATATTATACATTTTAATGTGTCTATTTCTTAGGACAGACTGTAGGGTCTGGACTGGATGGGGTTGAGGTTGGGATGACTGGGTTGGATGAGGGTGGGGTGGGAAGTAAGGTGGGTGGGTGGTTTGATTATTACTATATTACTATGTTATACCACATACTACACTTTTGTACAACCAAGATTTAAACAACTTGTTGTTCAGAAGTGTCTTTTTATTGGCAAAAATCAATAAAAAGGGGGGGGGGGACTTTGAGCCGGATACAGTGCACCGCGCAGTGATGGCCCTTTCTGCGGCCACTGAGGTTGAGTTTAGCTGTCAAAAAGTCAGCGTCATGCCGCGACGACAGGTTTAGGCACCAAAAAAACTAGCCCGAATAGAAAAAAAAGTGGTTTGGATTAAAACACTGCTCCCCTCAAGTAGTGCTCCCGGGACACAACGAACGTTTCCAGGGTGAAAGTGTTGTATTTTCCCCGGGACACGAACTCTGCTCCCCGGCTTGTGTTTTAGGACCCACTCATCCACCCTGACCTCCTCCCTACGTTGACCAGAGTGATCTTATACACTGTGCTGCATACAGCAAAAAAATCGGTGGAATGAATACGAACTACAGTGGCATAGCTAATAGCTAAATGTACGAATGGTTCATGGGAACAGCCTGACCATGACTGGTAAACTGACCCTGTTAACACTGGGGACACCTCGCTGTTTGCTCATGCATTACCGTTTACATTTTAAAAGATGCACGCGGTCAAATGTGTCCCAGACCACCTCGGCAAGTCTAATGAAGAAACTAAAATCCAGAAAAACTATTTCACTTATTATATTTTCTAAATTACCCCGCAGGGTCAGCAGATAGACTGTCTGTGTCAAACTATTATACGCATGAACAAAACCTGCAGAGACCAGTGCAGTGTAGAGCAGTATTGTGCAACAACCTGCAGAAAACCTATGAAATTATTCGATTTCCAACCTCAGCAAGTTATAATCCGGTGCGGGGATGTGATTTTAATAGCTGTTCCTATCAGATGATAAAGCTGCAGCCAACTCTAGGATGGGAGTCTCATGCTAGCGGAGAGGTGAGGAATGTTAAACGAGTCAGCCCGGGCCATGAATGAAGCTGAAATAAGGCTGATTAGATCTCCTCGGCTTTGTTCTGCCCTCGAGCCAAGGAAACACCAAAATGACTTGTTATTCTTGCGCCACAGCCAGAAACCGCTTGATGTCTCTTATTTTGGACGAGGAGATTTCTTTTCCCGACTTTCACATATCACAGCGAGCGGGGTCTCAGATTGGCTTAAAATATGTGCGTCAACCCGCTGTAGACACGCAGGCAAACACACACAAAGCAAGGAAGGAATGTTCTGGGCTTAGAGGTATTTCCTGATATCAGGTTATGATTCGATCACTTTGTGTGTGTGTGTGTGTGTGTGTGTGTGTGTGTGTGTGTGTATATATATATAAGTGATCTGTAAAGTGGCCTAAGAGAAAAGAGAGGAGAGGGACACAAAGAAGAGGAGAAAGAAGAAGAGGAAGAAGGGGAGGCCTATGTAGGGAAAGCGACTGGCAAAACCCCTCGTTTAAAGCGAGCAAGCAGGTTTTACGACCAGCTGAGGAATGTAGACATGAATCGACTTTTATTGTTTTACACAGAGCAGCGGTGGGCTACCAGCAGCAACTATCGCCATCTCACCACATTTAAAGCTTTCTTCTCTCTTTTACCTTCGTCCCTTCTTCCCTCCGAAGCTAGCACCGTCTCTATTCTCTCTCATCCACCTCTCTGTACTCTTCCGCAACCCTGCCTCCTACAGTACAAAATTTGAATACTGATTTAACAAATACGTTTTGAAGGAAACCTATTTGCTGCCTGGATTATGTCCACTGGAAATGTTTTTTTTTCAGTAAAGGAAGTGTGACATTCCTGTAGCTCGACAAAATAGGGGTATGATTTCAACGCACGAAAGACCAACCCCGAAACGAAAAGAACTGTAAAGGAAGTGTGACATTCCTGTAGCTCAGGGCGCTCACAGGAGGTCAGTGCGGGTGACTGGGCGTACAAAACACAGGACAACAGGACATGGACACCGAAGGCCAGGCTTTACACAGTGTCACATGTGTATACTAAAACACTTATTAATGTGTTAATGTCAGGGGACAGATCACGGTTTTGGTTGAAAAAATCAACAGTCCAACCTGGTGCTTCAAATCAGTATTCACGGTCACGGATGTCTTCCTGTCTCTCTTTTGTGTTTACCTCTGTTCCCCAGTCCCCGTGTGTCTTCCATGTCCCCGGTTTGCCTTTGTGTGCGTGTGTGTGTACTCTCTCACTCTTCTGGTTTTTGGGTCCCTGCTCAACGAACCCATTCTCACTCCCAACTCGTCAAATACTGATGTTCGGTCAGTGACCCTTAGCGTCATATACCCACGCACAAAGCGCCCTTTAGCATCTGTATGAGAGGAGCGACGACGGCAGGTTTGCGCCGCCATTGCAGCCGGGGAATGACTGTACCGGCACTGTCGCGGCACTTTCATCACAACTGTATGGAAGTCCTGGCGGCTCCTTTAAAGGCATAGTTTCTGAATACAGGCTGGGTGCATTTCACCGTGAATTGAGCATTTTGATACTTTTACAATATTTATACAGCACCTGGACCTGGAAATCTCAAATATGTGTGTGACCATAGGCGCCGATACTGAGCACCCACGTGTGCCAGACTGCCAGTAGGCTACATTCATTTAAAATTAAACATTGCAGTTGGTGCTAAGTGGAGCGTCTGTCATAGTGTGATTGGTTACGTCGCTGTCAGTCCTCTGCTCCATATCCTATCCACCAATCACAGCGTCTCTCAGATGAAAACGCCTCTTTAGTGATTCTTAATTTCCCACGAAGCTGATCGCGGTTACGTGTCCGTTAAACTTTTCACCTCCAATCCTCTCTGTATTTGTGAGAAGTGGCGCTGTCCTGAGTTGAAAGATAGCCTACTTTACGGCTTTATTATCGAGTTAATAGGCGTGTGTGTTCGTGTCGGCCGCTGTCCATTTCCTAAGGTTCTGAAATGCAAACATTTTTTGACTACTTTGTTTTTTAAAGGGCGTGCACCTGTGGGCACCCACGGAGGAAACCAAAAATCGGCGCCTATGTGTGTGACTGTGTTTATTTACTTTAATGTTACCTTCTAAAGTGCTTGAAAGTATCCCCATATGTTTGGATAGTCTATAGTATGATATATCTATGATGATGATGATATAGTATGATATATAGTACGTATCGACTAAGTATGTATATGCATGTGTGTGTTTGTGTGTACTGTAGGTAAGTGTGATGGATGACTGTGTCTCAGCAGTAGCATTGAACGCTGAGCCGGGAGAGTGTGTTAGGGTTCGACCAAGGCCGTGTGCCAGTGATCGCTCTCTCTCTCTCCCAGCACGTATAGTAGCATGTCAGCTATGATAAAGAGAGGCTACACACTGCAGAGTTCCCACAGGTATACTTAGCAAAGGCAAACCCGCCTCACAGACACACTCCGTCATTACGCAAGGGAGGAAGGTTGTAAAAAAAAGGCATACCTTCAACACACACACACATACTCACACACATACACACACACACACACACACACACACACACATACACACACACACACACACACACACACACACACACACACACACAGAGGCAACTGAATTGACTAAATTGTTACTCATCCATGTAGAATAGTTCTGGCCAGTTTGTCAGTGGGACACCATGGTTGTGTTAGATTTTCAGTGGCAGTAAATGATGGCATCCTCTAAAACAGGCAATCCATCAAACACACACACACACACACTGCACAGCAATATATTACAGGATGCAAGGCTCGATCCAATGTCTCAATTTACCAGTTATTTACAGTGGCTTATAATCCTTCCAGAGCCACTTACCGACAAAATAGGGGTATGATTTCAACGCACGAAAGACCAACCCCGAAACGAAAATCCATTTCAAGTCCATTTATTTTCATTTCAGGAACAGCGATGTAATCTGTGTGGTGTGTGGTTGAACTGGTATAGCTACACCTGTCTCAAACCAGCCCCCTCCCTACTAGCAGACATGATAGTAAATAGCAATTAGGAAACCTAGGGGGTGTCAACAAAAATAATCAGGGGAGTAAACAACCTAAATATGTATGGAAATAAGTATACCATTCATAATTAAGGTAGGCCATCTGGGGACTGCCCATTTCTCTGACGCTCCATTGTTCCGACCTCTCAATAACCCGAAAAATTCCCTTTGGTCCTAGTCCGACGTCCCTTTGGTGGCGAAATTACGAATCCCTTTATGGCCACGCCAAGACCCGCCCTACGAAGCAGCTCGATTGGTTGGGGTTAGGCATTTGACCTTGAGTGGTTAAGGTTAGGATTGACGATTGGTCAGGGGATAGGACCTGTACAAATGGGGTTACGTTACCTTGCGTAAGCATGGACGCCTGGCCAATAAATGCTATTGAAGGGCGGGTCTTGGCGTGGCCATAGTGGGATTCGTAATATCGCTGGTGGACGTCAGACTAATGAGCTATAGGACCAAAGGGAATTTTTTTGGGTTATTGAGAGGTCGGAACAATGGAGCGTCGGAGAAATGACATGGCACCGGCCATCTTATACTGATAGAACAAAGATTTGGTAAACATAAATGTAAATTAAATATATATATGACAAACTCACTAAATTGGTCTTACATTATACATGGAAATAAACACACCCAAGAACAACATGGAATTTTATCAGTGGTGGAAAGTAACTAAATACATTTACTCGAGTGCCGTACCAGCATTCAGTATGTGACAGTTTCTGATACTTGCTGCTATAGACACATTTCAGTCACCACCTACCCAGCTTTCTTTCCAGAAACAATATCCCTGTTACTCTGACTAATCTGCACAACACAGTGTCAAAGGTTTTCATTTGAACTACTTTCCAGGAAATAGTCCCACCACGCAAATCTTTTTTCACTTTAAAGGAACACGCCGACTTATTGGGACTTTAGCTTATTCACCGTAATCCCCAGAGTAAGACAAGTCGATACATACCCTTCTCGTGTCCGTGTACTTGTCTAACTCTGGGGGTTACGGTGAATAAGCTAAAGTCCCAATAAGTCGGCGTGTTCCTTTAATGTTATTGGGGTGGCGGCAGAAATCTCAGAGACAGACATCATAAATACCACGAGCGGTAAAGGAGAAAATAGGTTTTCTTTGTAATTTAGCTGAACAAGCCCTTCAACCAAATAGAGGCAAAGTTACTGGACTTCCTCTTATATAAGAGTATAATAATTACAGTGTATCAGGGAAAAGCAGGTCGAGCTCTGCCTAAGCACACATACATAACAACCCAGCTCCTTCTCCTCACATCTTACTTCATCATCAAAAAATGGGACTGAGTTGGCGTATTGCTAATCTTTGGCTTTCCTTAAATCTAAGCCAGAAATGTGGCTGACGGTAAAACAGCAGTCAGCCTGTATTTCCCTGGAAGACTAATTCTTTAAAATCACTGTGTAGCCATCCATTCAACACAAATCCTCCTTTTCAGTTAACACAAAAGCTCTTCCATTCCATTTCCACATATCTTTATCTGTCTCTCATGAACTATAATTTATGCCAAAACAGATGCTGCTACGTCTGTTGCTGTTGTCATGCTATGTAAATGAGTGTGTGTGTGTGTGTGTGTGTGTGTGTGCCTGCCTGTGGGAGGTGGAAGTAGCGCAACAAATAAAAGGCATAATCACCAATACAGGAAGAAGAAGAAAATCCCTCACACACACACACACACACACACACACACACCAACGCATTCTCATAAATAGGTTTGTATAATATTGCATGAAAACTTATGAACACCAATTCGTCTGATACGAAATACACCTAATATGAGATATTAAGGTGACCGCCAGCCAATCTTGTGACGACCGGTCACATGACAGTTAAGTTAGCGGTCTCTAAATTTAGCCGAGATAAGGTTACTGGCGGCCGGGTACAGAGCGCCATGAGCTGCTGTTGCTAGTTGAGATTAGCCAAAAAGTGAGCGTCATGCTGCGGCGACAGTTACGTTTAGGCACCAAAATGGCTAGTTGAGATTAGAAAAAAAATCTGGGACACAAACGTTTCTTGGGTAAAAATCTAGTATTCACCCCAGGACACAAATCCGCTCCCCGATTTTTTTAAAGCCCTGTGTTTTGTGACCCACCCACCACCCCGACCGCCTCCCTACGCGGTCCAGAGCGTTCCTATACAGCAGTCAGTGTGGTGCACACAGCAATAAATACTTGAAATACATACCAATTACAGTGCTTTACTTGTTCATAAGAACAGCCTGTCGCTAACATAGGAACAAAAAAGAAAACCTGACACACACACACAAACACACACAGCAATCCCACTGAACATGTACTCAATCATTCCTGCACTCGCGTGACAATAATGCATATTTCATGAAACAAGTGCCCCCCTCCCATCACACACACACACACACACACACACACACACACACACATCATCCACCCACACACATGCTCTAATATTCTTCAACCTCATTGACAGTGGTGTTGCTGACTCAGGACTCAGGTGGGGGTTGAAGGCCTTTAGTGTTGCTGAATGGGCTCCTGTAGGACACACAAGCACGGACACACATACACACACATACAAACCAACTACTCTAGCATCACCTGAGGCAACAGATGGATGCACACTTCATATACCTGCCATCATTTTACACTTTTAAAACTCCAGTCTATGTTGTTGCACATGTGTGAGACAAGCATGAGGCTCCATGAATGTTCTATGAAGGTTAGCTGATGCTTCTCCCTGTGTGTGTGTGTGTGTGTGTGTGTGTGTGTGTGTGTGTGTGTGTGTGTGTCTGTGTGTTTGTGTGTTCACGTGCTAGCGTGGGTGCGTGCATGTGTTCGCCTGATGGGCAAAGGACTTTCATGTTGTTCAGCTGTCTGCATAGCGGAGCAGCAGCAGAGGTAAATATAGCGAGAGAGGAGGAATATCACGCGTGCAGGATAAAAGAAACGGGCTCCAAAACGAAGAGCAATCATCTCTGCTTTATCTTCAGAGCAAAATTAGCGCACAATGTTCAAACACGTGTCAGACACACACACAGTCCAATTTAGAGACTGTAAGATTCACTTTAAAAAGTCAATAAAAATTCAACTGTTTTGGCTGCAGAGAGTGATTAAACCCTAGTACTCTGGAGTACTGTATAACTCTGTCGGGTTAGGTCACGCCTCACTACTCCCACACAATAACACACACACGCGCGCGCGGCGCTTACCTTTCCCTTCCTCTCTGCTTTTGTCTCTGCCTCTCATCTTCACAGGTCACTCTGACAGCTTTTCTTCTCTTTATTCATTCATTTTACTGAGTTTATTTCGGGGACATATTCACACCCACACTCCATTCATTTGTTTCCAACTCAACCATAATTCAATAAACCGGAGCAAAACCTGTGCTAGAACAAGTACGAAATGCCAAAAAAAGTCCAAAATGACTCATCCGAACATAATACAGTGAATGTTTTTTATTTTTCACAAGTAAATTGCACATGTACACGTGCAGTATATTACAGATATAACAATAATTTAAAGCATATTTCTGATTCATTCTTGTTTCATTAACTTCAGTAAAGTAAATAAAGTGAAGCGGTGTTATTCTTTCATTTCTTCAATGAATTACTAATGTATGTGAAAAATCATTTCAACTTTGAAGATACAAGTTCATCGTTTATGTAACGCTCCCCGTTGTTCGTGTTTTACAGTTTAGTGTGTTCTGATTGAGGGTGTTTGCTTTCTGAGTAAGAGCTGTTGCCAGTGTTTTGGTCCAGCAGGCTTATGTTGAGACATGTAGACGTGAAGTGTTTTGGAGGTTTGAGTGAGTTTTGGAGGTCAAGTTGTCATGATTGTGATGTTCTGTTTCCTGTTTTATTTTGAAGTCTGTCTTGTCTCCCTTGTCCTATCTAATTTACTTCCTGTCTTTTGTTTTCCCGCCTGTTTTATTGTTCTGCCCTGATTTGTTTCACCTGTTGTGTCACCTGTTTCTTGTTAGTCCTTGTTAACCTGTGTATTTAGTATCTGTGTTGTCTTTGTCTTGTGTGGGAGCATTACGTTTCTGTTGCTGTTCATTCTGTTTGCCGTGTAGTCTGTTGCTGTGTGTTTGTGTCTGGAGTCTACCTTTCGTCTCTGAGTTCTGGTTTTTGAGATCCTGTTCTGTTTGTTCTGGAATTAGTTTTTGCCTGTTGCTTTCTGGGCACTTTTGGTATGTACTTCATTTTTGTTTAATAAATCATCTAAACTGCATTTGGGTCCAAGCCATTCCTGACAGACCGTGACACAAGTTAACTGTTTGGCAAAGATACATGTTGCAGACTGTGTGAAAATCTTTGAAAAAGTATATATATAAAAAAAAACTATTACATTTTCCCAATAAACAGAAATCAAACATCCTTTAGCCTATATGAAAACTTCTAAATACTCCATTTCTTAATTTAATGATTTTGCTATACTGCAGGCAAAATGGACTATAGCTCTCATATGGAAGAAAATGGAGGCACCTACAATTGGTGCTTGGATTAAGAATGGTGTTTGTGTCAGACTTGTATACATAACCCTAGAAAATCAAATAATCTGCACACTTTTCTATATTTTAATTTCTGACTGTACTTCTTGATGTGCTACTTTATTGCTTACTTCGTCTCTTGCTATAGTGATTTTTTTTTCTTTTTTTTTCTGTTGATTCCTTGCTGTAAGATTAATTTGGCTCACTTCAGTTCATTTTAGCTTCTCTGTGCCAGACCTTGTTTCCCACATCTCTCCCAAGACGGGGTTTCCCCTCTTTTCCTAAATGCTTTTCACTCTCTCAAATTGCATTCTCCCCGTTTCTTTCCCCTCGCTGCTCCTCCTCGCTCCATTCCTGCTCCCTGTGCAGTGGTGTGCTGCGCCCCACAAAACCCCGATAACAGATACACGGTGCGCCTCACACACGGCGCCGAGTGCAGGGCCACTGTGCACGCAATCCCGTGAATTTCACACACGTGCACACACAGGGAGTGCGAGGAGATAGCTGGTGTGAGGTGGGTGGACGAGTGAGAAGAGCTGAGGTAGACAGACAGGGAGAGCAAGGGGAAAGAGAATAAAGCTAAATGAGGGCAAGGGTAGAGAAATGGGGGGAGGGAGAAGGAAAAGAGAGAAGGAAAGAAAAGCGTGATCATAGAAAAGGCTGAAAAAGATATCTGCCCTTCTTATACCCAACCACACCCACCCTGGGGCTTTTTCAGAGGCAGAGACAGGTAATAAAGACGCAGGGCCGCTGAACACCTCAGCCCTCCGAGGCAAAACAATGGCTGCATCCTCTGCATAGAAACACAGCCAGTCAGAAACAAAAGACCAAGAAATCCAGTAAGAAGGGTAAGAGAAAAAAAAAACTAACATTGGAAGAAGCTTTGAGTATATAAAAAAGACTCCCATCACCATAGCAACTCTGGCTGAGGGGGGAAGGTAGCATACCAGAAAGATGGAAAAGAAAAAGCTACTGAGAAGGAGGAGAGGGCAGGGAAAGAGGAAAATAAAAGTGCCCGGAAAGGAAGGATTGATAGTGGATCAAAAATTTAAAAATTGGTGAATGTAGGAAAAAGTAAGGCAAGTCAGAAAAGGTCAAAAAGAATGAAGCTGAATGAAAACGTCAGTGTGCAGCTTATATCAGGAGTCTTTAGCCATATAGTCTAGAACCAGCTGCTCTGTGAGGTGTTGTCATTGTAAAGAAAACCAAACTGTTAGGTCTAAAATGTGTTTTTAATGTTCATACTCATAGTAAAGTAGCAATGTACTTGGCTAGAGGGTGGTGTCAGAGTAAAGGTTTTTGGCAACCTATAACAGAAGGGCTTCTAATGCCGTCTTACTAGTTACAAGTTCTGTAAGTCCTTTTGTGACTCCAGAGGGAGCTGTGCGAAATGTCATATTTCAGTTTATGAAATTGTTAGCTAATTAGCAGGTTAGCAAGTTTGACTGAGATTGTTGGAAATGTCAAATGATTTTGAAGGTGATTGTAGTATTGGGACAATTTAAAACTTTGACCTATGAAATCCATGAAAAGTCAGAGTATCACCAAAGATCACAAGAAATGTTTACATGCATGGTAATCCATCCAAAGTCATTAGAATTCATCCTGTGGGGACCATGAATGACCACATAAAATTTCAGGGCAGTCCATCCTGTTTTTTTGAGACATTTCACCTACAAAAAAGGGGATCTCTAATGTCAATAGGATTCATCTTCCAGGGCCCATGGATATAGGTCTTAAATGTTTCCTTAGAGTCAAAGGCAACACCACATTTTGGGCGCTTTCACACCTACAGTATGCGTCACAACAAACCAAACAAGAACGTTCACTCCGCTTATTGGTTAGATGTGGATGGGAGCAAGGAAGTCAATACAGGAAGAAGGTCCTGTGTTCTGGACATCTCCAATGGTCAAACCAGCTCATTTCGCGAGCTGCTACAGTTTGCTGCTCTGCCGCATCGCAGCACACCTGACAACAGGAGCCATTTAACTCAAACTTGGAGCGTGCATCTGGTAGTTGGATCAGACCACAAACGAACTGTACCAAAGCGGACCAGAGTTTGTTTGTAACTGGACCAAGACTACTTCCTCAAGGTAGTCTTGGTCCGGTTGTTTTGATCCACACCTGTGTGTGATGGCTGTGTTCACACCTGCCCAAACGAACCGCACCAAGAAACCAGCCTCCATCTCTCCTCATCTTCCCTTCACCCTTTCCTAGCTTCCAACACATCTTCACCTTGCAATCTCTCTTACTTCTGCCCTTTCTCTTTCTTTCCATGATTTCATCTTCCCTTCATTCTGTTTCTTCCCTGGTGGTCATATCTTTCCCTCTTTTCTACCCATTCCCCCCCCCTCTCCATTTCCTTGGGGGTAAAGATGTACTGAATAATTCAGAACGGAACAAGGCCTGATTTATAAGAGTGCTTGTAGTTCCCAGACAACTGAGTCTCCCTCATCTGTCTGGCGGCTCATTATGGCTAAAGAACGCCTTGGCGGCCTAATCTCTAATGACATGCTGCTGAACCCCAACTGGTGTACAACATCGGCACAGTGTGTTCCAAACGCACTCGCGTGAGTGGTTTTGGCAGCGAATGACAGGCCATGATCTGTCTCTTCCTACGTTATCGCAGTCAAACAGCCAGGCACAGTCTGTCACAAATATATCACTACAGTCGTGAAAAATATATAATCTAACTCCAGGTTTGTTGTATTTCGTGGTATTTTGGATGTCAAGAAACCTCCAGGCTGAGAGCCACATCAACAAGGGTAGAGAAAGCATTGCCCATTATGCCTCCCCCATCGACATTTCTGTAGATCGGAATAAGCACTGTTCCAATCACAAGCCCACTTCTTTTGAACAACCATATTGACTTGTATGCCATGTGAGAGATTTTTGTCCCAGGGCACCCTTATATGGGAACATTGGTGTTTCAGAATTATGTGTCTGCTCTGTATGTGGCGAGATAATAGTGGTGGGAGGGAAACTTATGATTACAAAAGCCATTCTTATACACTCATTAAATGGGATAATTTGGAGTAACTTCAAGTATAGAGAAATTGAACAATTACATATTATACTGGTGCTTCCGCTCAAGGACCCCTGACAGCTACCAACAAAAACACTGCCAGCCTTGATAACGTAGGGAGAATTATATGCATCTAAATGTAACACCATAGCTGCATGATTTATTATATTCAGCTATTATACATGGGCAGGTAATCTGACAACAGATGATGATAAGGTTTGATATTTTACTAAATCTGAAGCCGTGAAACGCTGCACTGCATTTGAACAATAGCCAAATGTTCACAACTGGAAAATTATATTAGCAGGTTGAGTATGAAAGGCTGAGTAATAAATAAAAATAAATGTATAATTCAAATAAATAATAATTTGGTGGCCACCCTGCAGTAGCTCTGAAGACCCCTAGGGGTCATGGACCCCCTGTTGAAGAACTCTGGCTTACAGGAATAGTTCTACATTTTGGGAAATACGTCAATTCACTTTTTTACCGAGGGTTAGATGAGAAGATCGATAGCAGCCAGTTAGCTTAGCATAAAGACATTGAAGCAGGGGGAAACAGCTCGCCTGGCTCTGCCCAATGATGACAAAGACAAGATGGCACTTACGTCATTAAACACTAACTGTGACCATATCAACATGCAATATTGTTGAGGAAAACAGACAAGACTAAAGTTTAGTTGTAAAGTTGGCGGTTCGCGGGTCGGGTTCGGGTGGTTAACGTTTTTTTTTTGGTTTTTTTTGCGCTATGGTTTGACTCTCATAAAAGGTCACATGGGTGCGGGTATTAAAAATCCCTGACCCACGCATCACTAATGAGCACAGTCTGGAGGTCATGGAGTTACAGTAAAGCTGCATTCTTAATCCTTTTAAACTGTGATTTTTGATCAGATAAATAAATAATAAAATCTTTGGTAAAATAAGTTTGACTAAAATTACAAAATATTTGGTTTTGGCGAAACTACATTGACTGAAATGTTCAATGTTCATTGGCTAATGCTATGCTTAAATAGTTACGGTTTTCTTTGACTTACATAAGACTGAAATGCCCAGACTTTTCGTCAACTAAAACATGACAGAGAAAACAGGACGAGGTTGACTAAATATGATTTTTACTTTTGCCATGTGCCACAGGACTATGACTGAGACTATATAAAAAAACTGAAATAATTAACATTACTACCACCTGCCTACAACTTCTTGGACGGGCTCAGTAATAGTGGAATCTTGGGTGGTTGTGTCATGGTGGCGATAAGACTTAAGGAAGTAACTGTGCCCGCCCATGAAATAGTCCTGCATATAACCCCCCCCAAAAAAACTAGACTTGTCTTTATACACTTTGGTTACTGTACGGGTTGAGCAAAGAAGTCGTATTGAGCTAGAGCCAGCAGGCGATTACATCAGATAATATTAGATCAGTTTTTGCTTAGCATAAAAGTGCAAAGTTAGAAATCCCACCAACCAGCACCTCAATACTTTATTAAGACGATTTGATACAAGATGCATTGGCCTAACAAATGCTGCTATTTTACCATCCTGGAACCAAAATGGAACCAGCCATGATAACCAAAACCTATGGATGAGATGTTTGGATGAAAGGCCTCACTAAAAGCTGAGAGCAACTTCCCAAATAGAGACATGACCAATGAGTTGCACCACTGAACCAAACCACAAATCAGAAATGACCTCCAGGCCAACACTGATATTACATTTATATGACCGGTTCTCTGCCTCCTGTTCAGCTACACTCTTTTTCCCCCTTGAACAGTTCAGCTTTTTTCTCTCTGTCTCACTTAAATTGTTTTTAAGTGTCAATATTTGCCAAAAAACATAATTTTTTTTAACCAACGGGACTGAAAAAAAAATATAATAATTAGGCTGAGCAGATGATGTTTCCTGCATGGCTGACTTTGTCAATCTCCTTCAGAAATTTCAATCAAAACAATTTGACTCGAGCCATGGTAGTTGAAACAACAGATAAGCAAAGAGGGAGCAGGAGGGTAAAGTAATGAGAGTGTGATCGATGAAAATACCCTGAGAGGCTGGTAGAAATAAAAGCTATATATCTGAGGGACAGGTGTGCACTCCAGAAGGAAACAGCAGCAGTTTGATTTAAAAGGTTTTTTTGCTAATAAGATGGAGGGAATTCATCTTTGGGGTAGTTCAGCATGAAAGAGATCTTAAGTTAATTCTTTCATAAACCTTCCAAAATACATAGAACATTTTAGAGACGGTTTACAGAAGTTTTGCTGAAAGTGTTTTAAATATTTATAAACCTATATTGTAAAAAGTGAGATTTCCATGTCTTTTTTAGTATCATAAAGAAGGTAGAGGTGCTTTATAAATACTGTGAAACCATCAACATTCTCAATTCACAAAGAAATGCATACAGCCCGTATTCAGAAAATGCACCTTTAACGAGCCGTCAGGAGTTCCATACGGTTGTGATGTCACAACTATACTATATATATAGGTAGGAAGTGCCGGCACAGTCATTCCCCGGCTGCAATGACTGTGCAGAGACTCCCAAGAGCGCAGATGCGGAAGACCCAGAAACGCTGACCAATCAGAGCAGATTGGGCTTAAAGAGACAGGCGCTAAAACAGAGCGTTTCAGACGGAGGGTAAATAGAGGTGTATTCAGACAGATAGTATTAGAAAAATATTGTGTTTTTCGAATATTAAAGCAAGTAAACATGTTGTAGTAGAAACCCATAATTGAAGTATGAACCTAAAAAGGAGCATAAAATGGAACCTTTAATATGTGTCACGGTATAAGATGGGCTAAGAACAAAAATAGCCTAAAGAGAATTTTTGAAAGAATTAAAAAATGTCCTAACAGAAGGACACTATAGTGCCACTGCAGCAAGCAGTAACATTTACAAAATATCTTTCATTCCAAATGCAATAACTTAATGGAGAGCACTGGAACCATGTCTGCTATTGTTGTCTGTACTGTGCATGTCGTGCTATTCATTTTATGTATTGTGATTTACTATGTGTTTTAATCAACCTGTGAAGCCGAAGGGCAATTTCAACATTTGTAGACAATAAAGATTATTTTTTTATAGAACAATGTCAGTCAACGCATCTATGTAACAGATGTGGCCTCATACACTGCAGCGCAACACCACATCTTGCCCGCTCCCCAGCTTTCTCCTGTATTAGCATCAGGAATGCATACTCAGCATGTTCACTCACTGCATGCATGTTCATTTCTCTGACCTCATGTTAATGTAGTAGATGTGTGTCAGAGATTCAGCTTTAGGGTAATTTGTGAGTGACATGTTCTGTAGCCACACAGGCACAAAGACACTCTGTCCAATCAAATGTGGAACATTGCTATAAAAAAGTGGACAAGCATCCTGGATTAAATAGCAAAAGGCAGACTTATTTAACAAATCCAAGCAGAAAAGCTGTGACTGCATGAGCTTATCAAGAACAAATGTTTGACAGCAAGGAAATAGGAAATACAGGAAACACGGTCTTAATTTTTAGCAACCTACCACAGGTGTGAGACAGCGGGAAATGTGTTTTAATCCATTTGACAAAGAAATATAGACGGTTGGGTTGGGCAACAATTCAATATAAACAATGAGATGATAGAAATTTGTTTACTGAGATTGTGCCATCCTATTTCAACCCTGTCTCCTACAAATTATGTTTATGTAATACTTGCAATAACTGCCAGAGCTTTGTTCAGTGGAGAAAAAAAAAAATGTCTCGAGGAAATACAGTGCTAAGTTCCGCAAGTACCGCACCAACCTTGTAGGGAGGCCGTCGTACAAAGACCAGAGTGTCTCCTGAGTCCCACATTTTTTCAATATTAAATCAAGACCACAATCTTTGACTGTGCTTTGAGTGCCTAAACATAACCATAACAAACTTTAATTGCCCTTTAGTTGCTAGGAGCGGATACTGTACTTTAAGAGTGGATACTCTCGGAAAACAAATGAAATATGTCCATCAAGGATTTGCAGATACTGAAAGTTCAGTAAGAACATTTTGTGACGTGGCAGATATGTCCATTAAAAAAACCTTTCCGTATTATATCAGGTATTGACATATTTTGCAGTTGCAAATTAGGAGTGTATATATATATATATATATATATAAATATAAACAGCATTTCTAGGAGACGATGTTGACCATTCAACGACAGTGGTGAATGCTGGATTGGACCCGGCACACATCTCGACGTCAACACACCAACATAAAGGGATCAACACTCGGGCAACCCGTCCTTCACTGCAGCCAAAGACTGACCATGATGGAGTATAGCGGCACGTTCTATCGTTACATACCAAAAACTACACAACTGGAAATGTTCCAGAAGCAATGTGAATTGAAATTTCCCTGCCGTTAGCATATAGCTAAATGTAGCAGTGGAATGACTGTTGCAGAGTATAGCAGCAAAAGGGCTTCTAAACCAAAAACTACACAATCGAACAGGTTCCAAACGGAATGTGATCCGAAATTGGGTGACAAATTAACATCGGCAAACAAAGAGTGGATGTAAAAAATGTAAAACACTGCAGCAACATCAGTTGAACAGTTTTGAAGCCCAAGTGTTGAAGCCTGCGCAGTACGCTCGTGTGGACGCCGACACGTGTATCGGGTCCCATCTAGCATTTACCACTATCAGTCAACTAACCCTTGTGTTGTCTTTCCGTCGCCCATGCACCTTTGTGTTTTTCTAGGTCAAAATTTCAACATTTTGTTGTTCTTTTTCTACACTTTTCTCGACGTTTTTGTCTATTTTATTCCAATTTTGTGTCACTTTTTTTCCAATTTTTTTGTCACTTTTTGGCGTTTTTTTTTTTTATGTTTTTGTCAATTTTTTAACAATTTTTTTGGTCACTTTTCTTAAGTTTTTGTCACCTTTGGTGATGTTTTTTTTGGTCACTTTTTCCGATTTCTGTCGATTTTATTTATTTATTTTTTTTTTATGTGTTTTGTAGCTTTTTCCAACTTTTGTCACTTTTTTCAACGTTCTTTTGTCATAGTTCCGATATAGAAAGTTTTTGTAAATGGGTCAAATTTGACCCGAGGACCACATGCACTTATATAACCAGGTTGTTCAGAGAAACTAGATTACGTGGGTAACCAGAGAAATATTTTTAAGCGAACTGTAGTAACCTGGTTACTGTGTCTCCGTGTAAACATGAAGTAGTTCAGAAATCACATAATCAGATTTTTCCACATCCTTTTGATCTTATATTGGAAGCATTGCTTACTTCTTTCAGCCATGCTAGTAATAAACAATGCTGTGTCGTGCAAAAAACACACTTTGTAATGCTGTAGCTGTGGTTACATTAGCTCATTACAAGCAGTAATGTGAATCAATACTGTAAATCAAGACAGCTTTACGGCAATATTTGATTTCAAGGATTTTTGCAAGTAGTAAAATGACTTGTGACTATATGTCTTAATTTGTTAGGCATTTCATTTTGTCAATAAACAGATATTCTCACCTGTTCTCATATCTATAAATACATTCTCAATTGAGTTTCTAGTACATTTACTACCACAATAATGTACTTAATGTACTTAAATAGAATATTTTGTCAGTATTGCCTATCCCTAATTCCTGACACAATCGTTAATAATAATCAGTGACTTCCTCCAAAGTGTGGCATCAGCTTACTCCACCACAAGGCCCGCACAACTTCACATTATAAAGATCGAACACACTCGTGTAAGATAACGAGAGGGACAAGCAAACTCCATTTAGATACAGTACATGGTGTCCTATCAAGAGAGAGGAGCACGAGAGCAGCTGTTGTTCGACACACACAAGCACATAATAAGGATAAAGGCAACAACCAGAGCACAGGCACACGCTTTCATTTATTTATGAATTTAATTTGTGTTTTTCTTTGGGAGGCACTTGGTGGCTTGCCTCAACACAGAGGGGAGTTAGGACCCAGAGGAGGACGGCCAGGGACCACTTTAAATTAGAAGCAGACTCCTACTTCTCTCTCTCGCTCTCGCTCTCTCGCTTAGTCTCTCTCTCTCTCTCTCGTTGTCAAAAGACAAAGAGACGAGGAGGAAGCAAAGGGAGAGGGAAGAAGAGAGAGACAGACGGGAGTCTGGAACTGGTTTTGCAGCCACATCTTGTAGGAAATCCTGAGCAGAGCATGTTAACGAGGGACACCGAAACCACGAGCGCAGAGGCTCCCCCTCCCTGCACTGTGTGTGTGTGTGTGTGTGTGTGTGTGTGTGTGTGTGTGTGTGTGTGTGTGTGTGGGCTTGTTTAACTATATTTGTGGGGTCCAAAAACCGGGAGTCCAGTATACTTGTGAGGTCCCGACAGCTTTGTGGGGCAAAAATGCTGGACCTCACAAGTTTAAAGGGGTGTTTGAGGGTTAAGACTTGGTCGTAGGATTAGGGATAGAATTATGGGATAGGGATATTAGAGTTATGGTTAGGGTAAGGGTTAAGGTTAGGCATTTAGTTGTGATGGTTAGGGTTAGGGGCTAGGGAATGCATTATGTCAATGACGGGTCCCCACAAAGAGTGCCACAAACCTGTGTGTGTCACAAAGTAAAATACACACTCTCAGATCGACTACATGTGCCCACTGAGCCACAACTGACAAACACAAAATGAAAAAAAAAAACACATATGTTACGTACACATATGGCAAAGACTGGCAATTACGCAATGCATAAATACAGGTGAACACATTCACAAGGGATTACATACTGCACAAACTAACATACAGTACGAGCTTGTTTCAAGTCACTGACACACACACACACACACACAGACACACAGACACACACAGACAGACACAAACCTCTCCGGGGACCCGACAGGGTTTCCCTCTCAGTTTACATCTGCAAACTGTGTGCAGTTACCCAGGGATGATTGCAGAACTCACACACACAAACGCACAAAATGCGCACCATGCAACAGAACAGCGAGACCTCCCCGGGAACTTATACTGTACATCGGGCCCAGCTATGCTGTGTTAGCCTGTGGGCTAATAAAGAACAGCTCTTACATCTTAATGGCACACACACACTTGTTATAAACATACATACACACACCAAGGTTATTCTAGTTTTGAATATTCAATTAGTTTTCATTCATTTTAGTTTTGAGTTAGTTTGGTTACACTTGACGGTATCTACATAAGAGTGACATGACACTGTCATGAACGTGTCATAAACGTTTATGACATAACGCTAACGTCATTAAGTGTCATTCAGTTTTTGTCATGACAAGTTAGCGTTAGGGTTAGAGTCAGTGTTAGGGTTCATGTGTTCATGACAATGTCATGACAGTGTCATGTCACTCTTATGTAGATACCTTCAAGTAAAGTGTTCCCGTTAGTTTTAGTTTTCAGAGTGTGTTTGCTAGTTTTAGCTTAGTTTAATTTTTTCTTTAGAAAGGTTTAGTTTCAGTTTTTATACATTTATTCATACTTAGTTTGTTTTTGTTAGGGCCAGGTATAATATCTCAGAAGTATGTAGCTACATATACATACAGAATACCGGTTGGAGAATAGCCATGATGCTTAATGTTTGATCTTCGCGCTACTTTAGTGTCCGATGCGAAGCAATTACGGCACAGCGCCATCTCATGTCAAGTCTGTTCAGTTTCTGTAAAGAACTTCAACTGAAATGATTTTTTTGGATTCGTTTTTTTAACCTGGTAATATGGTTTTAGTTTCAGTTCTAGTTATTCTTGAAGGTTTTAGATTTTATGTAGCTTCAGTTTACAGCAAAAAATGTCACTGCTTTTTTTCGTTTCCGTTTACTATAATAACCCTGACACACACACACACACACACACACACGAGGGAACAGGGAGGATGATTAGATAGTGGTGAGAAAAAACTTAATCAAGACAAAAAGCAGATCTCGCTCTCTTTCTCATCCTGCATGTGGGGGGGGGGGTGGCCTACACTCTCGGGTGGAGCAAACGCATATTCTTCCCAGAAATGATATTGTCACATTTATGAAAGTGTGGGAGTGTCTGAATGCAATATGTGTGATGGAGGAAGAGGGTTGAACTGTTTGCATTTAGGTCTCTTTGTATCCGTGTGGGATGCAGGTATTGTAGGTTTCTTGCATATTCTCTGCTGCTGTTTATGCCATGCGAGTGTTTGGGGAAAGCTGGTGGGCTTTCGAGATATATATATATATATATTTTTTATTACTTTGTCCAACTTTTTTCATTACTTCTTGACTCACAATTCAGGTACTAATCTAGCATGACGTCGTCGGAAGCAATATTGCTAAGCAGTAGTCACACAGGTCTTTGAAATGTAATTGCATTTTACAATTATAATACTTAGGTTGTTTTTTTTTCTTTCCGATTGCTAAACGACAGTGGGCACAACTGAAGCCACATGTGCAAAACTCTAACTACAGTCTGCACTAGCAGCAGTCACCTGAACTAAACAGTTCACATCACCTGCAAAACTCATTCCAAGCAACACAACTCTTCACACTCGTCTCAAAACAGACTCAGGGCAGCCAAACACTCAGAACAATCCTCACTGAGATAACACACACTGTCACTCAGAACACACTGAGAGTAAAATCAATAGCATCAAACGCCAATACAACAATGTCAACCTTTCATCCTTACAGTTTGAATGACTTCACACTACTCGATAGTTTCTTCAACCCTTGTGTTGTCTTCCATTCGACCATGCATCATCCTCCCAGGTGAAAATCAGCACTTTTTCTGGCGTCTCTGTCTCTTTTATTTTGACATTTTTGGTGCTTTTTTCAATGCTTTTTTTCAATGTTTTTTTTACATATAACGCTTATTTTCATTACCCTGTATGAACACCATCACCAGCTTAGAGTTTTACACTTATTTTTGGAATTCATGGTCAATAAACCTCCTTTTAGGAAATTCTACCTAATTCTTTAGTTAAAAAAGCAGGAATTATGAATTATTTAGACTAATATTAAAGGAAGGATAATCAAAGAAGGGTATATGTCAACGTTCAGTCGGGTTCAGTTTAGAAACATTTCATTTTCTCTCTTTTTTTTATGTTAAAACATTGAAAAAAAACACCCCAAATTGTGAATGAAAGTAGAGATCCGATCTTATGTTGTATTTGCGAAGCGCGTTGTAAGGAATCATCCATACGTGTTTTAAAATTGGTATATAAACCAATTTTACGTAAGGTAAACGGAAAGGAATAAAAATCAGCAATTTGATTCAATATAGTAGTTTGTCTCTCGTAATATATGGAATTACTGAACTAAAGGTACATAACCGTAACAAAGAATAGTGTGACTAATCCTGCCTCTCTCCAGCATCATGCGGCAAGTTTTCTTCATCACATTGGGTGTCTGCATCATCTCTAAATACGAATGAATGTGGTGTTTCCATTGCTTTCACCTCCATTGCTTTCTGAAAAACGGTAATAACGCAGTTTTACTATCGTAAAGATGTAGTGTTTTTCACATTTGTTTTGTTTTTTATAGCTGTGTATATAACCTCAGACATCTTACCTGGACATGTTGGTATCTTTGCTCTTTTACCTGTTTCTCTCAAACGGTACAGTGTATAATTGTTTCATTCTTATTTGGTATTTGTATACCAAAAAAAGGCTTTCTGAGCTTTCTCTGTATAAATACCGTATATGTTCACTAACTAGTCTAAGAGCGTTTTCACACCTATCTCATTTGGTCCGGACTTTTGGAGTTTTCAGTTTGATCCGAACCAAAATTACAGGTGTGAAACCTCCCCTGGACCATGGTCCAGATCAAAAGACCAAATTTTGGTCCGACCAAATGAGGTGGTCTCGGTCCGGACCAAACTGAACCATGGTCCGGTTGGTTTATAGTGTGAAAGCATTTTTTGGATGGTTCAGACTTTCGGACCAAATACAGGAAGCTCTGGCAGGCTATCTTGGTGTTATAAGACCGGGGAAGCTCCTTTAAGGAACAGCTTGGTGTGTGTGACGGTGAATGCGTTCAGAGCAGACAGCTGTCGGCTATCAGAGCTGAGAATACATAAGCAGTTTACTTGTTAAGTGGTAGTAAATGTACAGTGTAGGTTTCCGTTTGTCTCTGAATAAATGCTCCAGACAGAAAGTTCCCGTGTCTTTGCTTCTCAACATCACAACAAAACAAAAAGAGCCGCGGCAGTAGGGGAGAGCAGCAGTCAGTTGAAAAAAAACTCCGACACAGAGAGAGGATACGAGAGGACGGGGAAGCCCGTCTACAAACCGATCAATTAGAAGTATCTGGAGACGCAGCTCACGTATGTGATGACGGCAGGACGTAGTTTTGTCACGTATAGATCTTTAGTGCACTTGCATAACTGCAGTGTGAAACCAAGACGTACCGGATCAAATGTATCAGGTGTGAAAACGTCCTAAAACAAGACACCTGCTTAGGCTTTCAGCTAAAATTGCGATCAGCAGTGTTTGAAATGCACAGGGCTGAAATCCATTCTGTTTTGAATGTGTGGTTAACAGTTTTGACAGCAGTGTGTTAGCATTTGAACAAAGTGCTGTGAATCCACAGTGTTGTGCAGGTTGTGGTTAAAGCCATGGGATAAGTGTGTAGAGTTTTGAAAACTGTGTTCAAGCAATGAAAAACTAACTACAGTTTGGTTCACATGAACTGCTGCTGTTCAGACTGTAGTTAGAGTTTTGCACACGTTACTCCAGTTGTGCCCACTGTCGTCTAGCAATCGAGAAAAAAAATTGTAAGTATTATAATTGTAAAATGCAATTACATTTCAAAGACTGCCCTGTTGCGTGTTGAGATCATTATTTTGGTTGAAAGTGCTTTACTTGTGACAGATAGGCTAACTGTTTCTAGGATAAAAAATGTCCCAACACCTATATGAAGTAGGCCTTTTTCACAGCAGACATCTTTTTACACAGGTGTCACTATTTTCACACGAAGAAAATAGGTTAAATGAATATGTTTGATGCGAGAGAGGTCGCTGGTAGTAATTGCTGGTGTTATTATTAGCATCTTTACGCTCAATGTTTGGTTTTACTGCCCCCAGATTGTACTGTTGGTGGAGTTTCACAGAACTAATCTACCACATCTCCAGCCACAGCGCGGGCAGCTGTTTTCAGAAAAAAAAGCTCCGTGATGAACCCACTTTACAGCACCTGCCCACCACCAAACGGCAGGCAGACAAAATCAGCAACTAGCTATGTGGTGGTTGAAAAAAATCGCTACAGCATAGTATCACGATATTTTCTGTGGCAATACTGTATTGATTACACCGACGCCAAGTATCGATCTATTATTATATATGTGTTGGTCAGTTTGTCTGCTTGACAATCCCATTTTGCAGCAAAAAATATTCAAGTGAGATGAACAAACGAAATGTATCTTGGGGCCCTGTTTTAACAGGTGCGTTTTAGGGCGCGTCCAAATCCACTTTTGCTAGTTTGACGGCGGAAATCACTCAACTGTGACCATCACTTTCAGATACTCTGTCAATCTAACAGATTACACCTGTTTCACCTGACCTTGTAACCACCTTCCAAGTCTGCTAAGCCTGATCCCATTCCCTCCTCAGCTGATCCCAGCGCAGGTGTAGCAAGTCTAAGGATGCTGAGGTTGGGCACTTTAACAAAATGCTGTGATCTGATTCTGGAGCAGCCACTGTCACACATTCACCCCTGGGACATTAAGCTCTAATGGCTGCGGAACGGTAAATGTCACAGTGATTTGGGCCAAGCGCTAAGGGGAGAGAGCCCAATTGTGTGTGTGTGCGTGTGTGTGTGTGTGCGTGTGTGTGTGTGTGTGTGTGTGTGTGTGTGTGTGTGTGTGTCTATAGTCATGTCAGTGCCCACAGCCTGAGCAAAACGGATCACAGTGAAAGGGCACTGAAGTGAAGCGGAGTAATTACAGTATGACAAAAGTAAGTACACAGACAACACACACACACACACACACTGACTTTCCCACACATTAGCTGCACACAAGCCAACAGCACACCCATATATGTCATATATGAATTACATTCACACACTTAACCCACATTACTGTGTACAGTAAAGCTTAGCATGCGAGGCCTGTGGGTCACCCTTGTAGTCATACGTAAAAGCAGTATTGACTCATTAAGCGCCCACTCCCACCCATTACTTATAGTTGTATAAGCTTTCTTTTCTCACACAACTCCTACAGGCATACCACTCAAAATTCTTAGTAATAATACGTGGGTCTGTGATTTAAGACAGAGGGAGATTAAAGCATTTCTAGGCGTTGACCATCAATTTCCAGGCTAAAATGATAGCTGTCGCTGGCAGATTTTACCAGCTGGAACTAAGCTAGCTAATTAAGCTAACGTTAGCTCCATGAGTTGGTTGAAAACTGTCTCCGGCTGACTTTTTAATGTTTCCAGCTAACTCATTTTAAAATGGGAATCCGGTGAAAGGCTCTCAATTATACACTTGAAGGCTAAAGTTGCATGTCCTTGGCAAAGAGGCAACATTCTCACGAGTTGTAGAAGACACTGAAAAAAAGAAACAGCATTGTTTTTATGTTGCAGTGTTAAGCTAGTTATAATCTTAGTATGTATTGTATTTTAAGGAAAGATGCAAGATCAGACTTGTGTTTTATTCCAACATGACGCTTTTTGGCTTCCTAGGTCACGTACTCGGACTTAGAGAAGCATGATAGAGTAAGAGATAGATTCATGCTTTATTGTTCATATTTTATCAAATAATATGTTTCATTTATAACATTACAAGATAAAATGACTTTAGGATAAGGACTAACCATTGTGCTTAACCAATATGACGCTATCTTGGATAACAGTTCGAGCAATGCTTGTTACTTGTTCCAAACAAGTACCAAGCATTGTTGGAGTGTAAACTTCCCAAAACCAATGAGCTGTTAATTCTAAATTCTGTTATCATCCAGAATCAGCTGGGGAAATACTGTGGATGTGTTTTCAATTCAATTGTATTAATAGTATCAAATCATAACAAGAGTTATCTCAAGACACTTTACAGATAGAGTAGGTCTAGACCACACTCTATAATTTATAAAGACCCAACAATTCCAATAATTAACAAAACAATTTTGTGTTGTTGTTTTTTGTGACCCCACAAGTAATGTAGTATGAAATGCTCATTGGTCTTGAAAGTAACACTGGATTAAGTTGCTACTGTAAGCTAATTAGCCGGACATGCTACCATTTACAGCTTAATTTAGAGCTATTAACTGTATATAGCGATGGATGACGCATCTCTGCTACCTCCCACTGTACAAAAATGAAGCCCAAATTTTGTGGATACGGGCGCTGGCATTTGCGCTACTGATGTTGTTTGGAGCCAGAGTCTGTGCAGTAGTCATTGGGGTAAGAGTTGCGGCAATCACAGCTGTCAATCATGATGTTACACTCCCTTTTAATGGCATCAAATAAGTCTTCAAACGAAACTTATCAGAAAAAATTAACACTTGGACATATACATCAGCGAGATAAGAACTATTTCATTTAGTTTGGTCCATGTCCCATCCACTAACATGGCGGGGGCGGGGTTTATGACCTGTATTTCAGCCAGCCACCGGTGGGCAATCCAGATGATTTGGCTAAGTTTTGGGCAGCTGTCATGTCGTCAATCTTTATATACACTCTATGGTTAAGGCAGATAAACACTTTGTTTAATCCCGCATACTTTGCATTATGTGGAGAAAGCTTTACAGACCTGCAGTGCCTACTCACAGTTGCTAAGCTATGATTGGTCAATCGCTGTTCAGGAGAGGGGTTTAACGAGCGGTCAATTGCAATGACCGAGCACTCAGTCATGCACACACACAACACATGTGCTCATCGATATATGGCCATGCTTAAAAAAACAGTGCCTCCTTCCTTCTGTGGGCTGTTTCTTAATTACACACTCCATGGGGGGATTAGACACAACAGACGTCCATATAATGACTGAAAACTCACACACACACACACACACACACACACACACACACACACACACACACACACACACACACATCCCCTCTGGTGGTCAGCCCATTGTGCAGACATGGCTGGTAAAGTTCATTAGCTTTCACTCAGCCTCTACTGGAACAATGCAGGATTACTGCACGTTATGGCTTCAGGCACACTGTGGAACCAGAATGTTACATTAATTGAGTGAATGGCTTTCATGCAATCTGCTGTGCGTATTATTATGCTGCGTTATATATTGCATTTACATAGAGAGAGATTTATTAAAGCTCTGGCTGTAGGTGGAAGCAAGTAACGGACCTATGGTAGCTATAGCTGAACAAGGCTTAGGACAGGTCACACATGCACACAGATGTAGACACACACACACACACACACACACACACACACACAGGGTCTCTTGCACAGGCGGGATGAGAGGCCAATGGACATATCATGACTTATATAAGCTTCCCGCCCCAAGATGTATTTATATCCCTCGTCTGTTATCTATAATAAGACATCTCTTTTTTTTCTTTTCTTTTTTCTCGCTCCTTCGCTAGACTCCCCAGCCCTGCTGCGGGAAAATCCTGATTAGTGTTCTGATGACTTGACAGAGAGCGATCGAAATAGAGATACAGAGGCAGAGAGAGATTTCGACAGTCGACTGATTGGACACTCTACATGTTTGTCCCTTGAGAAGTGTGTGTGAGTGTGTGGCGGTACCAAGATAAGGCCAGCAGTGAGATCTGGTGTGTGTCAACGCCACCTGAGTCCCTAGTTAGTAACAGGGTCTAACAAAAAGAGTACTTCTGATTGTCAGACATGGCATCCCCTGCTGTGCTGTTCACAAACATATCAATTTGAGGGTGTAAAAACAGCTGGAAAAGAGATGTAGTTATCACAGGAAGTATGAGCAGAGGGTGGAGCAATAATGTGTAGCAAAGAAAAAGACAAGATAGGAAAGAGTAAGTGATTCCCCTTGTTATAGTAGCTTAAAAATGAGAACGAGGGGCAGTGTTTGTGATAGGCAGAAGAACCGATTGTAGAGGTGTATGAGAAAGGAGAGAAACTGAGGCGTTGGATATGACGTGGGACAGATGCAGCCGTGGTGAGACAGTTAAAGATAACTCGATTCAGGTGCCCATTGAGATTTTGCAGTGTAAGAGTAAGTCTATAGCTTGCCCACCCCCCATCCTCCTCCTTCTTCTATACCCCCACCCTCTTCTGTTGACACTCTGTGGAGCCAAGCTCAAGTCTTCTAGAATACCCTAATGAGAAAAAGCTGGTAGGAAAATCCTGGACTGAGCCCTACATAAACTTACAACCATCTCACGGAACAGCCCAAGGAGAGAGGGGGGGGGCTGAAGAAGGAGAAGAAAAAAAACACATTGAAAGAGAAAACAAATTAAGAAAGGTCATCTCCTCATTCCCTTTCGATATGCTATATATGTGTATAAACTGTGGGGTGTGGGGTGTCCATATGTCCATCTTCACGGTTACATATCAAATCTAAACGCTTGTGTTGTTTCCAGGACTAAACTTCAAATATGGGTACTCCTTTCTAACGTGTTAGGGCCCCATCCAGACCACCGATCTGGCGATTCGCAGTGGGAGTGTCACTTAAATGGCACATTTGTGTGAAATTCTGTTCTTCAACCCCCGCAATGTAGCACAGGTAGAATTTGTATTTTACAATTATTGTCTTCCGAGCACACTTTAAGGCAGCTTCATTCGACGGAGAAAAAGGGAAAGGAAAGAGACAGAGCGACTGTGCTTTGTTGTTGCAGGAAACAGTCAGCTGTTACAAAAACACCTGGGCAGTTAAGTGCTTGTGTTTCATCGTTTTATATCCTCATTGTGTTTTCAAACTTTCTTGTGGCAGCGGTAGAGGCAGTGATGACAGGAGTCTCACACCGCCTCAAATGGACTGACAAGTCTGATCGCCGGTTACATGATTGGCCACCACAGCGTAACGTTGGGTTGCGTTTCTCCAAAACTTGAATCCGTCTCAACTTTTCGCTGCAGGCCGCTGCGTTTTTTCCATCCAGTCCACCAACCACACTACCAACCAATCAGACACCACACCCGTCATCCCACAAATCTACCAAACAATCGAGAAACCACCTAATTGATGACCCAACAATGAAACACCTTACCATCCAATTAGTCAAACAACTAAATAAACTAGCCAACAACCCTACCAGCCAATCAAATACCCAACCACTTAACCTACCAATCTATCAACCAGTCACCCAACCATTCAACAGTCAACAGTTACCTACTAATCGACCAACGGTTACACTTTACTTGAAGGTATCTACATAAGAGTGACATGACACTGTCATGAACGTGTCAAACATTATAAACAAGTCATAAATGTTTATGACATAACGCTTCTGTCATTAAGTGTCATTTAGTTTTTGTCATGACAAGTTTTGGTTAGAGTTAGTGTTAGGGTTCATATGTCATGACAGTGTCATGTGTTCATGACAGTGTCATGTCACTCTTAGATACCTTAAAGTAAAGTGTTACCCAACCAACTAATCATCCAACCACCCTGTCAACCAGTGGAATAATGACCCAATTATCTGCCCACCCAATCTACTAACCAGTCAACCAAGCACATAACCACCCAACCAGTCCACCATCCAACCTGTCAACTAACCATCTAACCAAACAGCCAACAATAAAACCTGCCAACCAGTCAAACGAACTAATCATCTAACCACACTGCCGTTCCGGATAATTATCTGCAGATGACAGTGACAGAATTGTTTTGTTTGTTCTTACATCTTAATCATGACAAGCCGTTTTCTAGCAGTAGCAGTAATTAACTGCTGGGTTTTTATGCACACTAATTGTTCTCCATGTACAAATAATTGATTGAAAACCAGTGACGTGTTTGCTGTCTGGAGACAAACACAAACACGTGACTGTGCATCTTGAACCACATACAATATGAGAGGGGAGAGACCATGGCTGGGGGCGAAAACAAATTATATGAGAGGGCGAGACACACACTGGGAAGTGATTTTTACTGGGCGGCAGACGACTTCTGCAGCCCATCTGCAAAAGTCTACCCTCCATCCCTCCCTCTCGGTTTCACTACCTCCTGTTTTAGACCCTTCCGCTATCCTTCTTTTTCCTCCGTTGGTGAGCTAGCCTGTGGTTTTTACAGGATTCACATTAATTTGTTAACTAGGCCACCAGAGTCACGGGGGTGGAAGAGCACAACACAGTCCGACAGGAAAACTGAAACATCGCCACAAGATACAATCAATGAAAATTTGAGCACAAAGCAGTTTTAGAAACGCCAAAAATGCATACATACATTCATGCTCAGTCACACATATACTGTATGCTGACACATGGACACAAACACATACTGAGAGACAGTGAGAGTACTTCCTGCTGCTGTCTGGCAGACTACAGTGGAGTTTGCGGTTTTCCCCTGAATCACTGTGGTCAGAGTTTCACCGGGTGCGTATCAGGTTAGCTAGTCCCCCCCTGCCAACACACACACACATGCACACACACGCACATACACACGCACATGCACACGCACACGCACACACACACGGACAGTTGCCAGGCCCGGCCTACAAACCCAGTCAGTGCATTTGCGTGCACTTAAGTAACCGGGTTACTCTGAGAAACCAGGTTACGCAGGTAATCAGAGAACGTGTGATGGCTTTACCAGTGAACAGCCATACACCGTAGCTTCAGTCGGCAGAGTTCCATTGTGAATAAAAACATGCAGTACTCAGATCCAATGCATTCTCTGTGTTTAGATTAGGCTGCTAAGACTTTCCACTGGATTTAAAAGGCAGACAGGCAGACAGAGACAGAGACACACTTGAGTACTTATAATTGATTATATTATTTACTCGTAAATGAGTGTCTGGAGCACCACAATGTTTTTTTCTGTGTATGGTAGTTCTTCATCTGACTTTCCATGTTGTTCTAAAGATACTACTCATATACAATCCAAAAATATGGCCAGGATTCAAACAATAGCCAACAAGAATACATTTGGGACTGGTGGAATTACCTGTTGCCTACAATGTCTCAAATGGTAAAACTCATTATAATGGTCATTCCCACAGCTCTATACTTCATCAGCAGAATCACGTCTTAAGCCCGATTTGCACAGGACTAGTATTACCAGGGGACCTCATTTGTTTTAGAAAATACCCCCCCTCTACTTTGTTTATGTGGCGCATTCGCAAAGGATAAGCAAAGTCTGTATTTTACTCAAATTTACTGAGATTACCCCCAGATATGATGTCAAGGCTTTATGAAAACCTTCATTTATAATTGCCAACACAGCCAATACAACCCCGAATCACAGAGATGCTACTTAGCACAGGACAAATTTTACCACATAACCTCTGTGTTTGGCGAAATATGGTAGATCATTTGCGGTGAAATTTTTACTTGACAAATTACAGACATGACGGATTCACACAGGATTAAGATCAGACGACCTCCGCAATTATTACAAATGACTAGAGGTCCCCAGGTAATACTAGTCCCATTTGAATTGGGCTTTACTTTCTCTTTTTTAACCCAAATACTAGGTTTATTCACTAATTCATTCCAGTCTTCCCACTTTACCGTTTTCCCGAGCAATATTAAGCTATGAAGTGTCAATGAATCTCAACATTTCCAGCTTTCTTTTACATTAAAAAACCTGCCAATAAAAATAAGAAGTGTTGTGTTTCATTCACTGAACAGGTAAGACACAAGACAACAGGTAAACAAGTTTGCATTAACTGGGAAGCAGGAGCAATTACAAAATAGAGGCTGTATCTAATATAAGGCCCGGGTCTCCAATGAGTTAGCCAGCCGATGCTGTGTTAGGTATAAAGCCACCATTAAAGCACCTTTTTTTCTCCATTTTCCTGGCTGAGCAATACATTTTCTCCCAAAGTTGCAACATTTTTTGACAAACCTTCCGTTCTAAAATAAATATACAGTGTGCATATATGTATGTATTCATTACTTTTATGTGTCACATAATGTGTACAGGGGCAGTGAGGAAGCCAGAATTGGTTGTGGGAATTCTCACGTGAGTACAGTATATGTGTTGGTCTTGCTTGTAATTTGAGTAGCCAAAAAAAACAAGGATTTTTGACTTTTGTACTTCAGCCAGTGCCCTGATTTTATCCATTCCCTCTTTTGTGGACATCCGACTTCTAGTTCTGTTTTCTTCAGCGTTGAGTGTTGAGGCTAAAAATCGATACATCCACAGTGAAAACTAAATGGAGCATTGACATATAGAAACACTACAGTGTTCTGAACAGACATCGATACCCCATGGGGTTGTATTTTGCCCCAGTAAAACTATATTTAAACCTGTGATTGATTTCTATTACGTATGTGAGATTTCCATGAGGAGGAATTCGTTTGTAGCAACCACAGCTGTAGCAGCAATTTGCCAAGCAAGATGCTAAATGCCCATGTGTTAGTTGTGCTAAATGATACCCTGGTTGCTTTGGCAAAATATAATAATGTGTCACTTTGTGTGCACAAAAGGGAAGGGATTTTCGCAAGGAAAAACCTACCAAACATCAGGTGCGTAGAGCAGAAAATGTAAGCGCTTTAATGAGCTGACTATAGGTTGGAACTAAAGCGTAGCAATCAGCGATAGAAAGTAGAAAAACGAGTAGCAGGCTCAGCACAAAGAAGGGTTTTCTTTGTGCTCAGTCTGTTTGCAGTTTAACAGCTTAAACAAAGCTCCTCATTAAGAACAGACCTCATACTGAGTCGTCTACTCACACCTTAACGCAGTCTGGGCTCTGCCTCAGCCTCGCTCCCTTCCACCACCTCTCTCTCGCTCTCCTGCCATCCCTTTTTGATTGTCACTCGTGTTATTCATCAGCACGGAGGCTCAGTGGTTAGCACTTCTGCCTCACAGCAAGAAGGTTCGTTTGGGTTAGAATCCAGGTCGTTCCGGGCCTTTCTGTGTGGAGTTTGCATGTTCTCCCCGTGTTTGCGTGGGTTTCCTCCGGGTGCTCCGGTTTCTTCCCACCATAAAGACATGCATGCTAGGTAATTAGGACTGCAGTTGAAAATTAGCAGACTGGCTAACACTGGCGCATTTACAGAAATGTTGATTAATGTGCATTGTCCTAATCAAATAAACTTACAAACAAACAATTGGCACTTTCAATGTGGCGCTGGTGCATCACTGAATTTTACACACATACTGTACAGTGTGACAAGGGTGCTTCATTGCCAGTAAACTAACTGATCAATCAGTCAGTGACCCAGTGTTTGGATGATTGGTTGAATGGTTGATTTCAACACATTATGATAAAAGAACCTTCACTTTCTTCGAACAACCTTGGCTGTGAGCGTGTGTCGAGTGTGTATACAACAGATGCAATTGCTGCAATTGTGCTTGTAAATACTGCAACTGATATTTGGATTGGCATATGATGAACGCTCACTCATTTCCTTCTGCCGAAGCCGAGAGCAAAGGCTCAGTGATAAATCTAACTAACTAGCTGTAAATTCAGAATGTAACAAAGATTTTCCAGCACAATAACAAAAGCCCTACACCCACACACATGCACATGAATGCCAGCTACAGTCAGTGCTCAAAGTTTTGACTGTAGCTGTGTTTTCGTTAGAGTTCTTTGGTTGGTAGTTATGCACGTTTTTATTCTACCACTTAGTTTCCATCTTAAAAGCGAATATGAAAAGTTAGAGCTAAGTGAGGTAGAAATGTCTCTCTTCTGTCCAGAAGTTTAACTAATTTAACAGTGAGCTTACAGAAAGGTGTCATTGGACACATTTGTTGTCCCAATTCCCCCTCTATACTTGTCAACTGAGACTGTCCTCCCCAGAACAATGCTGCCATAAGTCATTTGTTCAAGCAGCGATTACAACTCATATTTACGTTTATAGTGGTGGCTAACTCTGTGGCCTCGCGTAATTATTATTCCATGAGTTTATGGTTTCAATTGCTAGCTTCAAGTCTTCTTCTATACAGCATGATGTAAATTTTGTAAATTATGCTCCCATTTATTTTAAAATAGACAATAAAGAAGGGGTTTCTTTAGGGCGTGGCTACATGCCGACCTGCCAATCAGGACAGAGGCTTAGCAATGCTAACCACAGCACTGTTCACATTAATATAGCCGTGAACTTGTTTTTGGGTGTTGTCAGTGTTTTAATCTTGAACTTTGACCCTCTCATTGTGTGTTTTCATTTCATCAAATTTAATTGGAACATTTTGGTCGCCTAGAAATGTCTTGTTCAGCGTTTGGTAGCACATTGCCAACCAGGGCTAGCTAGCTGGAGCTAGCGTTAGCTGCTAAATTAAGTGAAACTTTGGAGATTTTCAGTGTTCCGTGTGCCATACATGCAGATGAATGGTGCCAGTACCCAGAGGTCTGCGTTTACCCACCAGCAAAACCTGGCCTGATGACTCACTTCAGCCGATTGAAAATTGGCAACTTTCCCTCTTTAGCATTTAGCTTAGCGCAGCGCCATTGCAGCGATAGACGACACTAGCTTAGCCGCGTCATTCCCCCCAGCTCCACCTTCTCATCCAAAAACATGTCAGATTTCAAAAAATCTAGATGGCGACGCCCAAATTGCCAAACTCTAGACTTCAAAAGCACATAAACCAATGGGTGATGTCACTGCTGCTACATCCACTATTTTTAGTGTCTACTGATTTACCTCTTAGAGGACATGATCAAGGGAAATGAAGCTCGGTAGCACAGCTGATGAAAACCATGATTTATATTAAAACATCAAATTACAATAGCTGAAACTTTTAGAGATTTACGCCAGTCCCTTTCAGACAAACTTTCAGCTGTAACATTTCCCAGCTGACTTGCTTGTGGTCTGCAGTCTCTAACCAATTATCCTGATTGGTCATCAGCTAGTCCACAAGGCCTTTGATTGGGCTACAGTAAGTCTGACTGTCTGATTGGTCAACAAAAAACCCTGAATATTTTCTGATTGATCAACAACTCATGAACCCTGGCAGTGATTGGGCAACAACTGGTCATTGGTGGGGTTATGTGAATTAGATTAGATTAGATTCAACTTTATTGTAATTGCACATGTCACAAGTACAGAGCAACGAAATGTAGTTAGTGACTAACCAGAAGTGCTTAAGCAGTGATTAAATACATGTTAAATCACGTGATACAGTATGAATAAATAACATATGCTACAGTATATACAGTGTGCAAGGTGTGAATTATGTGTGTGTGTCTATATAAGTGTCCATTACTACAGGTATGGACAGGCTATATGGTAATACAGAATAAATAACTATACAGTATGTACAGTAGTGCAAGTTGTGAGTGTTGGAGGGCTTTTTCAATATGTACAGCAGAATGGTCAACAGCTAGTCGGCAAGGCTTCTGATTTGTCAACATCACATTGCCAGCTGACCCATCCATTTGACAAGTTGCATTTTACACAAAAACTTGCTTTTAAATATCTCAGCAAGACCCTTGTTAAATAATTGTGTGTGTGCAGCTTTAAATATACACACAAGTACACCCACCCCACACACCCACACACAGATACGCATCCCTTGCAGCAAGCACTTTACATGCAAAATACATGCAAGTCACGTCACATCACATGCTCAGCGAGACACATGAATCAGAACCTGTACCTGCACACTCTAATACACACACACACACACACACACACACACACACACATTTAAAAGGCTAAAAAGGCCTTGCATGGTTAAGTAAATGAATACTTCATTAAAAAAAATTCAGTGGATAAGTAGAGTTCATGTCTGCCTTCCAGTGAGTTAAAAAGAACGTAAAGCTTTAGTTCATATAGAGAATATGAAAAATGCACACACACACACCTAATGTATGATAGAAGTTCAGATAGAATTCACAATGAGGATAAACTTAAACTACAAGAAGTTAAAAATGTCTGAAATGCTCCAAGGAACCAGGCGAGGGGGTATGGGGGCGGGTGGCAGAGGGAGAAAATATGAAAGTAAAGTTGATGGCGGGTACAGGCCTACTTTTTCAACTCTTAAAAAATGCTCTCTGAAATCCCACTCGGCTCTCTAACTGAGCCCTAGTTTTTTTCATTTTATTTTCCCCCTGTTCTTTTTCTTCTTCTTTTTCTACTGGTTTTGGCGTCTGTCATAGATGGCACACACACACAAACACACCCCTCCTTACTCTCCAGCCAACGTGAGGCTTTTAACTCCAGTGGAGGAAAAAAGCTAAGGGTCCGGGAGAAAAAAGAAGCAGGAGAGGAGGAGGAGGAGGAGAACAAGGCAGAGGAGAAAGAGAACGGAGAGGGAAGGAGCTTGATGAATAAGGAAGTGTTTGTTCCGGCTTCCATTATTTGACAGACGCATCAGGGAAACGAGCACCAAATGTGAAAGCCTGCTTCGCTGAAATACAGAGCAGGAGAGCGAAACAGAAGGAAGAAACAAATCAGTAGCATATTTCGCCCAAAATCCCTCCATTCCCTTGAGCGCTTCGTGGTTGTCGGTCTTCCAATGATGTGGCTATTTCAACATGATGACAAACGCCTAGCCTGGCCAGGTGTCCTCCCTCACCCTCACTGTTTTGGGCCGTGTAATCCTCTGCTTAAATCAGTGTGAGAAAAGGATAGAGTGCGCTGGACGCGTTCCCAAACTCCCCTCCTCCTCAGTCTTGGCACAACATCCAGCTCCCCGCCAGAGAGGAGACACCTACGGGAGTCCTGTGGAAGTGCGTGTATGTGTTTGTGTGCTTACACAACCTCACATGCACACAAAAACTCAAACTCTTTATCATACACAGATTCTGCCGGAATCATTAGCAAAACAAGCAGAGAGAATTTCACACAGGCAATGTGCTGGGCAAAACATCACTCAGAGCTTACACCCCAGGGGTCTTCAATTAGACCCTAAATACCTCAGCGAGTATCCAGGGGTCCTAATTACTTCAGACTGCTTTTTTCAGACTGAAAAAAAATTTCCGCAGGCCTCCTGAGGCCAAGGGCTTACTGTGGATATGCCTGTATAGAATAGATTCTGGCCCCGAGATCAGTCAGGTTTTCCTGTGTTGTTGGTCTACAGCATCAGACAGAGGAAGCAGTCTTTGCGCATCATAGCTGGCTGCTGCTGGTGTGCGCCGTGGACGTATTTATAGTAGGAGAAGGAGAGACTACTGCAGGAGTAATTCTCGAAGCAGAGAGAAAGACAGAGGCACAGAAGGGTCACAGATCTAGAGAGGAAGAGTTAAAAATATAGCGCGATACATCTGCTCTCTGGATACAAAGCTTCAGTGTACACGCAGATTTAAACACACATACACGGGGCAAAGACAACGATTGATTTCAGTAACATTACAATGCATTACAGAAGCGTTGACCTTTTCTGAAATCGGTACAGATAGACATTAAAGGGCAAACGAGAAACAGAGTGTCTAAATACGATACTCACAGCCCTGGGGGCACATGTACCCAAACATACGTCAATACGTGCAAATCCTCAACAATATTTCTAATCAAGAATTGTAAAACTTGAACAGATCTGTGTGAAACCACAGACTTAATTTGACTTGAAATAATCAGCCGCCATCAGAACAAAACACGTAATGTCAGGTAAGACTTGAACATGGACAAAACAAGAATTATCCGACTTGAGAACCTCTAATCCAAACTACGGCGCAACCACAATTGAGTTTGCTAAAGATCTATGATCCAGCTATTTTCATTCACTGTTGGTACTTATACCTATGAGAAGTAATGCACTTTTTAATAATAAGCAGAATAAAGCGCGACAAAGTCCGCGCAGGGAGCACATCGGGGTGGATGGATGGGTCAAACAGCACGACTTTCACCCAAGAGACCGTTCGTGCGTATGTTATATGATGTCTGTACTTAACTAATGCCACGTACGTTAGTTATATAACTTCCGTATTCAACTAACACCGTGTGTTCGTAGGTTACATAACTTCTGTACTTACGCCACGTACGTAAGTTACATAACTTCCGTACTTAGCTAATGCCATTTACGTAACTTACATAACTTACCTACTTAACTAACACTACGTACGTACGTTACATGACTTCTGTACTTAACTAACGCCACGTACGTAACTTACATAACTTACCTACTTAACTAACACTACGTACGTACGTTACATGACTTCTGTACTTAACTAACGCCACGTACGTAACTTACATAACTTACCTACTTAACTAACACTACGTACGTACGTTACATGACTTCTGTACTTAACTAACGCCACGTACGTAACTTACATAACTTACCTACTTAACTAACACTACGTACGTACGTTACATGACTTCTGTACTTAACTAACGCCACGCACGTAACTTACATAACTTACCTACTTAACTAACACTCACGCACGCACGCTACATGACTTCTGTACTTAACTAGCACGCGCACGTAACGCATAACTTACCTACTTAACTAGCACTACGTACGTACGTTACATGACTTCTGTACTTAACTAACACCACGTACGTAACTTACATAACTTACCTACTTAACTAACACTACGTACGTACGTTACATGACTTCTGTACTTAACTAACGCCACGTACGTAACTTACATAACTTACCTACTTAACTAACACTACGTACGACGTTACATGACTTCTGTACTTAACTAACGCCACGTACGTAACTACATAACTTACCTACTTAACTAACACTACGTACGTACGTTACATGACTTCTGTACTTAACTAACGCCACGTACGTAACTTACATAACTTACCTACTTAACTAACACTACGTACGTAAGTTACATGACTTCTGTACTTAACTAACACCACGTACGTAACTTACATAACTTTCATACTTAACTAACGCCACGTACGTAAGTTACGTAACACACACTTATTTATTTTTTCTAGTAAAAAATATTGATACATGTCATCATATCATCTTTAAGATGAGCCTTTATTTAAAAAAATTCCCACTTTATATTTGTTCTTTCTATTACATAAGTTGTTTGTTCACACAGTACCTATTAAAAAGAATAGTTTGTTTTTCATATTAATGTCTGGAAGAGCTCAGTAATAAAATTGTTAAATCATATTTCAGTTGCTTTTGGTGAGTTGATATAAATGTAATGATTGTTTATGATATCATCTCATATCGATCACAGGCCCTGAATTGAATCTAGCCTAATCAAAATCGTATCATGACAGACTTCGTGATATCTGAAAATATATCGTCCAAAGAGTCAATATAATATTGTATTATGATAAAACTTGTGAATTAGACCCCTACTTTTCATTTACGCTAATAAAAGTGAACACCTGGGGTGTGATGTAATCCATAGAACTGTGTTCGTGGCAATTACAGCTAGTCAAATTTTCAGATAACACATAATAACTTTTTTTTGTTACACCCAGTTTCAAACCATCCCATTGCATGGAACCCTTTACATACATCTAAGAACTGACAGGAAGTTGGGCAATATACTGTACATAGAAAGTAATGAGAAATTATAACAATTAAATAATCCTCCTAACTAACTCATTCCAGTTACAGATACAGCCGTGGGTCAAATACTTAACAAATAGTTATGTCCCAGTGGGCGTTCCATGAAATGAAAATGTTTGAAAACCCCTGACTTGGATAATAGTACCAAGGATCGCCTTTGCTCTCTCAGGAGCCACGGGGGACTCATGGGGCCCTGCTGCTAAAAAAGTATATTTGTAAGACCTTTAAAGATTTGACATTTACCAACATGGAAATCAGCTGTGATCGCTGGGAGAAAGCAAAGGCAAAGAAAGATGTAAAGACAACAGATGAAAATGAAGCAGGGCAGGTGAAAAGAGCGTCAAAGGCAAGCAGCATCGCCAGACATTGTTCCTGGGGGAAGAGGAGAACAGGCTTAGCATCTCAATCAAAACAGTGACAAATGAGGACAGAGGGGGGAGTAATGATGCAAAGCAACAGACAAGGCAGAAAGGATGGATAGATTGATAAGACTGTCCTCCCCACGAAAAAACGCCCACGTATGTCGTTTGTTCAAGCAGCATTTACGACATACAAATGAGTTTATAGTGGGGGCGCCCTCTAGTTGCCGTAGTAGTTATGACGGGAGCAAAGCAGGAAGTAAGGTGAGAAAGACAGAGCGCCAAATTTTCGCGTAAGGAGGTAGGTTCACCCAGGAGACCAGGGTTTGTGTCCCGTATAAAAGTAAACAGTGAGTCTTTTTAACTTTTCGGAACAAACAGAGCTAGGTCACGTTCAGCATCACATGCACAACAGGACATTAAGTAGCGTCTGATTTGAACCCAAACCACAGTCTTTTTCTATACTTTTATACGTTTCTAAACCTAACCAGACTGCGACCGTGTCACAACGTTAACAACATGTTCAAAACAGTGACGGTTACGTTCTCTGGTTTAGAAATAAGGTTGTATTTCCTGCCACTGCTAGGGGCGCTAATTTATGAAACACATGTTCAGGCCCCCACATACAGCGCTCAGCCCCTCCACTGAGTTTGTGCAGTTGCCACTCGCGGTATTGCAACGAAAAATCCCCTTGCGACCCAGAGGATTTTTATCCCATTGGCCAGCATTGTAAAAGAGCCCGAGGCATTATGGGAGAAATACTACTGCACATAGTCAGTGGCCACATATCCCGGAAGTAAACCCCGGAAGCTTAGAAAATTTTGGCGGATGTGCCACTAAGCAACTCTCATAGAAATGAACGGGGCTCCGCCATTACCGTTGCATCCTGGTCAACATCCATAATCGTATTACAGTAGTATTAGTAGTTTTAGTTGTATTAGTAGAAATTAACAAATTGTATTGTTGTATGGTTTGGAGGACCTGTTGGGATGGATGGATGGTAGGAGGAGGAGGCGTGGGAGGGAGGCAGACAGGGGAAGGAGCAAAAGGTAATCCAAATGACATTAACACACACACACACACACACACACACACACACACACACACACACACAGCACCGACGAAACGAAACAAAGGCTGAAACCTCCAGAGCAGAGCAGTATCGGCCATGGAAACATTCCTTCCCATAGCCCTCTCACATCCACCGAAACCTCACACACACATACGTTGCCTACACACCAAGAGAGCAAGACACACACACACACACACACACACACACACACAGAAAAGAGTCACCATTGCCTCCTTTCTCTCCCTCCTGCTTCCCTCACCTCCTGAATAAGTGCACTTGTGAATCAATAGTACACTTCAGTGGCAGGAATGATTCAATAAGGCTCCGTTACTTGAAAAGACTCCACCCTTCCACCGCTATTCACCCCCCCGAAAGAAAACGTAAGCGCTCAATAAACAGACACTCCAGGTGTGTATCAATAAACTAATTATAACGCTTCACTGGATAAACCCAGTCATGCAAGGTCAATAATTTGTCATCACTTGCATTATTCCTTATGAATAATCGATGGGAGGCGAACACTGGGAAATCAGAGCATGACGTGGACACAGTAACGCTGGGGACACATGTCCTGTCAGGTTAATGTGAATGCAGCTCCAATGTCCTCGACTAAAGAAATCCTTAGTCGACTAACACTCAGTATGGACAACATGGATGTACGATTCGATGTGATTTTAAATTCAAATACGATTTCCTCACAACTTTTTTTAACCGAATGAGCTGCAGACAAAAGACTGAAAAAATTAGTCCTTATTTTTAATATAAACTGTGCAAAACAACAGATGTGTCCTGCCATCAAAAGTGCAAGTACAATTGCATTTTATCTTAAATGGCAAAAATGAAATAAAACATGAAATATTCAAATTTGAAAACAAATCCCTCATCAAAATAACTAAAGTAGTAAAAAACGAAAAGCAAAAAGCAAACGCGCAGTGACGTCTGAAGTCAAACACGTGAAATCAAAAGCAGATTACGCCCTAGGCCATTTAAACATTCCATAGCGATTCACTTTTTCATCTCAATCGGTTGTAATCTTTGCACATTTATATCGATTTTTAACCGATTCACAATGCATCGTTACATCCCAAGTCAATCAGCATTAAAAAGGATACAAAAAAAAAAATGACCAAAGACCAAAACAACCGATTAGTCGACTAAGCAGAAGAGGCAGCCCTACCAATGAGACTAACACACACATTTTAGTCACAGAAACGCACTTCAGATCAGTTCATTTTGTCCGTAGGTCATGAAGCTTGTTCACTGGATACGCACACTTAGATCCACACACACACACACACACACACACACACACACACACACACACACTCTCACACACATACACAACCTTTTATATGTCAAAATCAGTACGTCCAAGCCATGTGCTCACTCTGTCATCCAACGTATTGTGATCAATCACTAACCCTTGAGATCAACTGGTAAAAGCTGCAGAGCCCAGCAGGTGTTTCTTACCTGCCACAGGTGGAAGCTCGCGCATGCGCTGCATGCGCTGCATGAGCAGACTCCTATCTCAAACGTATAAAAGGATATGGATTGCTGACCATCTTAAGACACCAGCTCCGAGGCCGGGTGGTTTGTTTCAGGTAGAAGAAGACCACGGGGGCCATGGCGGGGTAGGGCAGGCTCTCATCCCCGCTCGCAGACACTTCCTCCCCGGTTGTAGAGATCCCCGTCAGGCGCCGGGGACGCCGGCTCCACCACCAATTCGCCGCCCTCCCCGCCTCCTGTCCCGGCCCCGGACAGGTCGTTGAGGCGGATAAAAGTCCTCGGCAGAGAGGAGCGACCCTCCGAGCCTCTGGCGTCGGAGATCCCGGAGAGATTTCCCCCATCCTCGGCCATCATTTACCTCCTGCAAGCAATGCACATATGATGAGATACAGTAAATATAGCTGACAGCCGGGGAAATGCTTAAGTGTCTGCAGCAGCCAGAGCAGAGCGCATTAAGATTCAAGAAAATCTGCGGGCAACATTTAAATCTGCTGATTTTTATTTTTATAAATAAAATCTAGGAGTACCAACTTTGCATATATGGTAAATACACTCACACTTAAATCGAAATATTGTCAGAACAGGCAAAAGTGGAGAGCAGATGGTTCATTTTAGAAAAAAAATTAAAATTATGCGCACACCTCATCGGAAAAATGATTGCATAAAATTGTTTTAAAAGAATGAATATGCTCCAAAACTGACATTTTAATGAATGCAGACAATCTATAGCCCATATCTGCTGTCATAAGCTGGTAAATAGAACGTAGCTCCTAACGAGGCTCCAAAATAATTCAAGAGGGGCTCGCATTCCTTTTCATCAAAAACAATGCCCACATCTCTCTCTCATCAGCAACAATAGCCCGCCACTATTCCAATCCGTTTCCAAACTTCAGCCCTATCAATAGGCTGTCAACAATACAATCAATGTGAAGTGATATTGCCGCGGTTATTTGTCTAAATAAGTAGTACAGGAGCATCTTTCCATTGGATTTTTTACCTGTAATGGACTCGGTAGATGTGCCCAAAGCGCGCTCAGTCATCGCATGATCAGTGTTTGTCGTGGCTATAAAGTCCACATCAGCATAAAGAGAGTAAAAAAAAACAGTAGTAAGAAGGAGAGACGAGGAGGGAAGAGATAAAGAAGAGAGCAGCAGAGGTGGGTGGGGGGAGAAGAAGAGAGAGGAGAGGGTCTGTGGGGTTCGGTGCGTCTGGTGGAGCGTATAGTTCCCAGGTGGTGCGCTAACGCGCGGGTCCGTGTCAACAGACACCCCAGGCCCCGGTCTCCGGTGTCCAAGCCTCTCCAGTGGCCTCACCAACACTTCATAATCACCCCCTCTTAGAAATAAAATTAAAAAAAAAAAAAAAGAACCGCGAGATGTGTGTCTACTTTTTGCAGCCTCAGGTTAAATATAACGCCGTGCACAAACTTCTTTATGGTTCACTCCTCCTCCGCAGAGCTGATGGAGAAACCCCCCCCCCCCCCCAAAAAAAAAAAAAAAAAAAAAGGAGAAATAACGAAAATTAGTAATCTATTTGTTTCTCAACGTGTTCCTCCGATTTAGTTTCCTCCTTTCAAATGTAGGTATCCAGTACTTTTCGTTGCATCCACAGGCGCTTTTTCAGGTTTTAAAGATCCGCGGAGATGCTGCTGCACATCCTGCCGGTGAACGCAAACAGGCGTCAAAGAGACAGAGCTTTGGTGTTTTCTAAATATCGCGAGCACCACCCCTCTCCATTGTAGCACACATGAAGAACCGGGCGCTCCTGCTCTCACTCTTGTCTCCTGCAGACTGCATTCGCTCGGTTACGTCCATCAGCTCAAGCTCACAGCTGGATGGGGGATCCGAACTTCTCACCCCCTCCCCGCCCTGCGAGCACCCACTCTGCACCAATTACAGCGCGGCTTGACTTGGAGCTCCCTCCTGACTGGCTGGAGCCAGACGTCAATTAAACTTGTAGAGCGGGGAGGGGGGTGGGGGAGGGGGGAGTGAACAGCTGGAATCTTATTGTCAACTATGAGCCAATGAGAAGCAAGGGAGCAACGGCACCAGAAGCATTGCTGTGTGATTGGTGCACAGCTTTATTATGGGGGATGTTTGAGGGGAAAAAAGTTGCCACATGGCGCAATGTGACGGCGAATAGCCTATATTTGGCTGTACATAATATAATTGTTGCCTCTGCCCAAGAGATCCCAGTTAAAACACAAACACTAAACCTGATATGTTTTTCTTTTTTGGTCAATTTATTGAACATGTTAAAAAATTAAAACTTATAAGCAATAAAAGAAAAGAAAAAAACTAACGGGATCCTCAGCAACATATAAATGACAAATAAGCAACTCAAATAATTTTGTTCAAAAGTGGTAGGAAGAACTTTTCTGGTCCTACCATACCATACCTAACCATGGAACAGTCAATAAACAACGACAAAAACAAACAAGAAATCACTGTGATGATGATTTTCATATTGATTTTCCGTTATTTAGGAATTACATAACTGCCTATGAGTTAAAAAGATACAGCAAAACATGAACTTGGCAGTCATGCATTTCCTGAAAATGCAAAATGCCTGTTAGGTATTATTATAATTGAGTTTAGCTATCCCACAGTATGCAGAGGGGGCCCCCATACTTGCCTCAGAGACCCCAGAAGGCCCCTCAAGCCTTGCACGGGAGCAAAAGTAAAAGACACACATACATCTGTCATTCTTATGTAATCATAGAACAAATACATGTAATATTATTAATGACATTTATTTCATTTCAGGTGGCAGATTTGGGGAGTTCACCGGCATGTATGCTTGTCCGGTGGCCACCAGGGGAAGACGTTTCCCCAGGCTTTTCTGCCTCACACACACACACACACACACACACACACACACACACACACACACACACACACACACACACACACTGTATACTCTCGTACCTGCAGCTGGACTAAGGAGTACAGCCTGAGGCAGAGCAGATAATTGCAATTGTAGTTTTTAATTGATGGATGTCTCCGTATTGCAATGCTGCCCCCTGTTGCACCTCTATCTTCTTTATTTTAAGGCTTCTACAAGCCCAGTGCACACACACACACACACACACACACACACACACACACACGCACACACTTTACATACAGTCTCAGCAGATTACTCACTACATAGCAGCGCCATACTTTATTTTTAATTACAGTGTATATGATCATTGATCTGAGAGCAGGATCAAATTAATGAGCAGGACCCATTTCTTTTTCATAGCATCTGTCGCAGCCAGAGCTCATGTGCAGTAGCAGATATTCATCACCTATTGCACACATGGGGTTGTTGGCATTTCTTTAAACCAATCACAATCATCTTCGGCAGCTCTAAGCTCCGGACCCAGAGACGGTGGCTCTGCAAAATAGTCACGGGAACGAACCTGTTTTGGTGGAACATTTGCACCCCGCAAAAGAAAACGCCACATACAATATTAACAATATTAAGTTAACTGTTCACACCGAGCAGGCCTGCCTTGTTGCACGGTCCAAATCTTCCTTACAAAACGTTGCTCAGAGGATCCGGTTAATGTTGCTCGATGCAACCAGAGTATACAGTTAACTCAAGGGAAACGGAAAGGGAGGGACATCCGGCAGAACTTCAGGCGGCACCGGAACTATCCCGTAAATAAGCCGTGGTCGATATAGACTCCATGCACAGCAGTAACAGGGGCGTGGTCCAACCCCGCATAAGTGAATAACTGGGTATGCCAGTTGTCCCTGTATACATGAGCGGGAAACAATGGGAAAAATGCTGGGAGTATCTCTACCTCCGGTACAGTAGGTGGCGCTCTGCCAACGCACAACTCGTCGGAATAAGGCTTTTTCTTCCGCTTGACCTTTAACAAAATCACAACAACATAGTCCACTTCTCAGCTTTTTGATAGCACCAGAGATGGTTTAGAACCAAGACGCCCAAACTCAGAGTAGTTTCCTGTATCTGCGTCATGTGGGCTCCGCCCCGGCCACGCCTCTTTAGGAGACTAGCGGCAGGTCCTGAGTGTATTGATTACAAAGTATATATTTGAGCCATTTTTAACAAGCCACATATCTCCTAAACATTCTGACACAAAAATGGCATTTTTCCTCAAGACACATCAGGTTTGAGACCTGTATCTGTCTCAGGACCAAACTCTCGCGAGATCTGGCATCACAGACAAGCTAACGTCAACTAACGTTCGTGAACGCCCTAACAAAACTAATCTCTGTGATGCTAAATATGTCTTTTACCTGTGTAAATATTGAACGTTAGCGAAAAGAAAATATTAATAAATTATACAAATATAACTTTTCAACCATCCACATGACGTTCACTACACGTTCAATCGAGGCCACGCCCCTTTAGGAGACGTGTACCGTTTCACACCATTGGCGCTGCTGGAAATGCGTTATCTTTAGTATAGAGGATCTTTGCATGATGAGATAACACAAGGTGGGCGTGTTGGATGAGATTCAGATTGAGATTGTTTCCGGGGGGTAAACAATCACGGCGTCAGCACGCTGCAGGCTAACGGCTGCAAACCACACTCTTGTACACGGAGAACACTACTGAAGACAAAGAAGTTGAAAAGCTATTTTTGTCTTCCCACAACACAACTTTTGTAAATACACTTCCAAAACCTAAAATACAACATGGAGAGCGGGCTCGTGGAGTACGGACGGCGGCGAAGGAGAGGACGGTGGAGAGCAGACGCGGAGCGGTGAAACCCGAAAAAGCTGCCTCCCGACGGCACGGGACATCGACGCCAGCAGGCCCGGCTCTGGAGCGCAAATTGAATCAGCAGCTGGGTGAGTCAGTTTAACACAGCTTACCCCGGTTAAAGTGTACACATGCATGAATACCATATATAACATGGTTACTAAAGGAGTTATCTAGGCCTGTTAACCGGGGTGTAAGAAGTCCAATTTTAGCCAGGGTAAGGAGTTTACATGGTCTTATATTAACCTGAATATATTCATGTATGAGAAACCGGGGTATATTAACCCGAATGTAATTGGGTTTACTGCATGTAAACGCAGTGATGGTGAAATCATGAAGACCGCACACCTGTGCACATAGGCGGAGGAGACAAAGAGAGAAAAAGTGAGCCAGTCAGTACACCTTGTTTGGACTGGTTGCTCAATTGTGTACTATCTAAACAGTGTAACAATTAAAACATATTGATCCAGCACTGCTTGTACCTATTAGGCAGGAATGAGGAATTGTTCTGAGCAAAGAAAAAGTAGAACACAATTAAGACCAGGTTCTGGGTGAAGCACACCTAGAAGTACAAATATAGACCAATTATGCATCTATTATTCATATAAATGGGAATAAAGCATTGGAAATTCACCACTGAGTGCCTATGAACACCTCCCAAGGCGAGCCTTTATGAGTTTTTGATGAATGATGTTTGTAGTGCTGGCTAGTTCGAGCTAAGACCCCAATTTATCAGAGTGAGTGATCCTAGCTCCCTGGGGAAAACTTTCTCTCATGGCTACTCTGCAGGCATCCTGACCAGCAGTTGCAGCTGTTTACAGACATACACACACACACACACACACACACACACACACAGCTCATACTTTACTGCTTGCCTTCATCCGACTGCGATGACAAATCTTATTGATAGAGACAGCCTGATCCTGAGGAGGTTGAAGAAAATCAGTAGACTTCATTCGACAGTAGGCTCCGATCCATACCTTCAGCATTATGAAACATTGACATCAAATGACACCTGACCAGCACCAGATTCTCTGACCTCCCCTGAGAGGGACTGGGTTTACAGTACTAAAGCTGTACATTACCATTTTTCTGTAACCATGAATTGATTGCTTTGTGAATTGTCTGATGCGTTTGTTTGTTCATTTATTTAGCTGACTGTTTTTCTGGTTGGGTTGGTTATGTGCTAACATTCTGTAACAATCGATTGAAAATCTGCGGAAAATCTGCAAAAGATTCTGCGGACTTCTGCGTCCGGAGATTCCGTGTTGCCCTGCTGACAATTGCCAATTATCGTGCAATGGTGTACTGATGTGTGTGTGTGTGTGTGTGTGTGTGTGATTGCACTCTATCCATGTTATTGAACCCTCATTAGTCCTCCCCCCTACACATTCTGGGAATGAGGATTGCCCAGTCAAGGCAATTACTATATTGATCATCAGTCCACCCTATCTCTGCTTGCTCCAATATTGTTCTTACAGTTAAACCGTTTCACTACAGGACAGGAGGCTCTTCAATCACTCAAAACATCACTGTACCTCTGCTGTATCATTTTGCAGCCCAGCACCCGAATAAAGAGTCCATTGTCTTCATTCTCTTCTTCACGAATCACACACGTCTTCTTCTTCACATGAAGAATTATTTTTAAAAGTGATCCAGTAAAGTTGATGCGAGGGTGGTGGTCAGGTTTAATACCATACAAACAACAAACGTCTGTCATGCTTAACTATTGCAACATGCTTACTTAATTTGAATTCTGGATTCATGAGATCAATATCGGTTTGGGAGAATTGTTTGCTAAACTCCAAACGGTGACGAGACACATGTAATGGTTGTATTTAAACATGTTTGGCTTTTGTAAACCTCTATGTAACTAGGATCTACACTTTTAAAGCCAAAACTACAAGTAGGGAAAGTATATTTGTGTTTCTCCTTCTTTATCTGTGCTCCCTCACCACAGACAATAACAACTGTAGTATTATGGGAAAACATGCCATTTCACAAAAATAAAAATTGTCATGTGTTATCCAGTAAGTACACTTTCCTAAGCATTGGGAAGATGTCAACAAACCAAACTGGGAAAAAAGGAGAACATTTTTTTTGACTGACAGCATGTTGAAATATATCACGATCACTGGCTCCTTTTAATTAATAAAATCAGCTGAAGTTGAATATGATCTCTGTGGTCGCTGTGAAATCCAAAGAAGTTGTTATTCACATATGCTGTTTGACTTTGTGGTATTCCCTCTCTGGACAAGCAGCACATTCCTTTATACAGTGCCAGCAAACCTGCACTCATTTAGAGCTAGCAATTGATAATATTTTGATTTAGGCCCTGGAAACCAGTTTCATTTTTCTATTAAAAAAATATATAGTTTCCACACTCAAAGTTTCAGGAGAAAAGCATCTTTAGTCATTGTTTATTGATAGTTTAATACTCGAAAATGTAGCTAATCTGCCTTAACAGGACTGCGTGGGTGTGGTTTTAGCTGCGTGATAAGAACTACCAAAAATGACAGAAACTATCTTTGGGGGAAAAAGTAGTCTATATCGACGGCGTTTCATTTACGGCATAGTTCCGGTGCCGCCCCCCCCCCCCGGAAGTTCCGCCGGATGTCTCTCACTTTCTGCTTTCTTTGTGCTGGCATTTTAAACTCTGGTTGATTTCTGAGGACTATGGTTAACTGCTCCTCAGGTTAATCCAGACAGCTAGCTAGACTATCTGTCCAATCTGAGTTTTCTCTCGCACGACTAAAACAACTTTTGAACGTACAGTCGTGAAAAAAATTAGGACACCCATGCTAAAGTTGACTAAAAAGAGGAATAAAAAAATTATCTTTTGGAAATTGATCTTAATGCGTTAATTAAAAAAATGAGGAAAATTCCAATCTTTAAGGGCACCAATTTCCTTTGTGAATGAATAATGTATCATCAATAAATAAATGTTCTTCCTTAAAATACAGGGGGCATCAGTAAGTACACCCCTATGTTAAATTTCCCATAGAGGCAGGCAGATGTTTATTTTGAAAGGCCAGTTACTTCATGGATCCAGGATACTATGCATCCTGATAAAGTTCCCTTGGCCTTTGGAATTAAAATAGCCCCCCCCCCCCCACACATCATCACAGACCCTTCACCATACCTAGAGATTGGCATGGGGTACTTTCCATAAAATCATCTCTCAATGCAAATCAAACCAGCTATTAGGCTAACTGAAATAAAACCATGCCAATCTCTAGGTATGGTGAAGGGTATGTGATGATGTGGGGGGTATTTTAATTCCAAAGGCCAAGGGAACTTTATCAGGATCATAGTATCCTGGATCCATGAAATAACTGGCCTTTAAAAATAAACATCTGCCTGCCTCTATGGGAATTTAACATAGGGGTGTACTTACTTATGCCCCCTGTATTTTAAGGAAGAACATTTATTTATTTACGATACATTATTCATTCACAAAGGAAATTGGTGTCTTTAAAGGTTGGATTTTTCCTCATTTTTTAAATTAAGGCATTAAGATCAATTTCCATTTTTTCACATGACTGTACATATGTAAACAAGTTCCTTCCGGATGCTATTTTGAAGAAGGACCGTTGCTCCGTCCGGCCCTTATCGCCGCCCAAGACAGTTGTGATTGGTTTAAAGAAATGCCAATAAACCAGAGCACGTTTTTCTTCCATCCTGGGATGTTGTGTGAACTAGCCAGACCCTCCTCCGCAGCGCTGTGGCGATAAACACATACTGTGACACAGTACATGGTATATGGTAAAACACCATAAGTGTAAGAAAGAAGAGAGCAGTAATAATAATATAGAGAACGCCTGTGTAAAGTATATTCTCTTAGGGATATGGGCGGACTGTGTTCTCAATAACAGTTTGCTACACACAAAATACACACTCACATGACTGAACGAAGCTGCTGGACAGAACAGGATCAGGCTGCCAACCTCTAGTCTCACTTTTCTATTTATCTGCTGAATGATAAATAGAAGAATATGAGTATGTCAGTTTATTTTAGCCCACATGCAATCCAAAACAATACAGTAATAAAATGCACTCTGTGTGACTCATGTCGTGTGTGTGTGTGTGTGTGTGTAGCGTGTGTGTGGCGTGTTATGGGAGCCCGCAGAGGGTCAACAACAATATCAGTCATTTATAAACAAAAATCACTTCTAATTGAAAAATGTTAAACAGAAGACTCCAGACTATACAAAGCTGCTACTCTGAAGCTTTTCCATTCCTGCTTGCCCACCTAAAAATCACACGTGATTTCAGTGATTCTGATTCACATATTGGTAACCTTGGTTACGGAGCAGAGCAGCTCGGAGAGAAACATTTTCAACACTTCATAAATTATATGCCTGTAATGACATGGAGGCAGAAAAAAAGAGGAAGAAAGGCAGACTGGAGGGACAAGACGAAGATGAAAATAGGAAAAGATGAAATAGAATAAGAAGGAAAATAAAGAGGGAGAGAAGGAGGAGGAAGAGCAGTGAAACAAGAGTAACCGAAGAAGAGGATGGTGCACGAAGAGAGGAAGAGCAAAACAGGAAAGGTATCCAAAGTAGATGCAAGAGGGAAAATAGGAGTGGTTGGAGGAAAGGCATCGAAAGAAAATAAGAGAGTACAGAAGAGGATGTAGGATGGACAAGCAGAGAGAAGTCAACGAATTACGAAAACATATGCACAACAATTCAAATGATATCCTACAAAATTATGGCAACTGCCGGCCGGTCACATGTCAGTTATGTTTGGTGATCTTTACAGGTAAATTTAGCTGAGAAAAGGTGACTGTGACAGGGCACCGTGAGGGGTTAGAACGCCGGTCTCCTTAAGTAGTGCTCCCGGTACAGTAACACCTGTTTCCTGGGTGAAAGTCTTGTGTTTTCCCCTTAACGTCTTCCAGGACACAAACACTGGTTCTACATTTGAAAGCCCAGTGTTTTAGGACCCACCCATCCACACCAACCACCACCCTACAGGGATCTTCGTGCTCTTATACAGCGGCAGGCAAAGAGCCTGGCTCTGCCCTCATACGTACTTACGCTCAATTTTCATTTCCCTTCAGTACTACGTCTGGGTTTGCGGTATAGTCTTGGGTTTTCTCCGGCGGCGGTCTTTTTGGCGGTCCAATCAGCGAACAGAGGGAGTGGCTGAGAACAATGACGTTGAGGCCGTGCACTAGAGTTGTAGTTCTGTAATGGCGGCGGAGAAAGATTCGAGCGAAGCCATTCGGTCCATTGTGGCAACGCTGCCGAATATCCAGAAGTTAAAGCCTGAGCACAATCTTTGCTGAGTTTTGTTGGTGGCCATGATGTTGTGGCCATCCTCTCCCACGGGGTTCGGGAAAAGTTAGATTTTCCAGCTCGCTCCGTTAGTGGTGAAGGAGTTGGTTAAGCCTAACACTAGCGATGCTAAATATAAGACTTGTCGGTCTCCCCTCTTGTTGCACGTGCGCATGACATACGTCACAACCAAACATTAGCGATTGGTTATGGTAGATCTAGAGTGGCTCTGGGCAGATCCAATAGTTTTAAACTTCCCGCCTTCAAGGAAGTTAACACTTGTCAATGGAGAGTGACCAGACTCTCTGTACAAATTAAATGTACCAGAGTCTGGTAGGACCAGGCTAGCAAAGAGGGGCACACAGTAATAAATACGTGAAATACATATGAATTACAGTGACTTTTTTCGTGGCTATATGTAAACGTTTCGAAGATATGGGAGGAGCACAATGTATTTAACACCACGGTTGTGTTTGAAATTGTTGAAAATACAAGAGTATTTGATGAAAGTCCAGAGGGACCGAAAAGTTAGTTTTCTTTAATAAATGGTGATGCTGTAGCAAGAGCAGAGTGCGGGATTTTCCTTTTTTTCCGTAGCTACATGTACAAATGGTTCATGAGAACAGCCTGATGGAAGATCAAGAGGAGGAGAACAGAGGTTTGAGAAGAAGAAGCAGTTGAACAGGTAGTTTGGCAACACTGTGCGGCGATGACTAATAGATAGGTGCTGAGATGAGAAATCCACACTCTACTTTTGTCCTCTCTTTGGTTCCCTCCCAGTCCCCGTCTCTGACACCCAAATAAAACAGAATTTTCTTTTAAACGTAAATTGATAACAAGAAGTCGCTTTTGCAACATGACAAAACGGAGACAAAACTGAGGAAAAACTTGAGCTGAACGAGAGGGAGAAACAGAAGGGGCCCTCAGCGCTTCACTCTTTGCCTCTGCCTTTCATCTTTTTCCACTTTGAGCACCCTCCAGCTCTGGCAGTGTCGGATCCCACAGAGCTCCATGCTCCCACTAGGGTGTCTTAGCGTGTCAACCCAGGACGAGCTGCTGTCCTTGGGGTGAGGGCCCCGCTCTGCAGTCTGTGCTACTAATAACTAGGGGCACAGAAGGTTTTATATGGGTATAATATTGGGTGTACCATATTGGGTTATTTTTTAACTATTTTGTTTGGGGACTGTCTGATATTTTAGTTTTTGTTTGTTTTCTTTTTCACATAATGTATTTATTACATTTTTCTTCATAAAACCAATTACTTTACTCATATTAACGTCAATAGTGACGGCTCCCTCTAGTTGCTGTAGTAGTTATGACGGGAACAAATCAAATAATGTGACAAAGTATAAGCACGCCAAGTTTAGCTAAAAGAGTCAGGTTAGGGTGGTGGATAGGTCAAACACACGTAGGACTTTCACCCAGGAGACTGGGGTTTGTGTCCTGTTTGAAAATAAAAGTGAACAGTGAGTTTTTATTTTATTTTACAGAACAAATGGAGCTACGTTCAGCACCATCTGCGTAACCCAAACCACAATGTTTTTCTAAACTTATCCAAGCTGTTCTGGTGCCTAAACTACTACCTTTTCGCAACACTAACGATGTCTTTAAAACGACCGTTACCTTGCTGGTTTAGATTTGTGGATGGAAAAAAGCTTCTCTAGGTCCTATTAGAGGGTAGGAATAAACGTTCCATATCGTCGTATGGTTGAATCAATAATGTTTAATTTAAAACACTTTTTTATTCATATTTAAGCTTCTTCTGAGCTTGCTTCAGATATTCTGGCATGTCTGTTTCTATCGGTAAAGAGAAGATAACAAAAGTTAGAAAAACAACTAAAAACACACTTATGAAATATTTCAAACTCAGAAACAACACCTTATCCAAAGCAATGCAGCACAAATGAAGATAACTGGCGATATACCATCGGCCAGTTCTTCAGTATGTTTCATAAGGGTTTTTTTCACCCTCTTTATTCACAAAGAAAATCTCGAAAAGATGATGCTGCAGAGGGCAACTGTGATATGCAGGAAGATTGTGGGCCATTTCTCCTACAGCTGGAAGAAAAGAATGGCCGTGAGGAAGGCACAGAGAAAGCGCAACCTTCCAGAGTATGCCATTGTGACATACTGCCAAACCCAATGGGCCTTCACAGAGAAAATGATAGCAAGAGTCCTGAAGCAACAAAGTGCTTTGTCCAAGCTTCTCTCTACAGACCTTGGAGGTCCTGGAATCTGTGAACAAGGCACTCAGCCCTGCTCCAAGACTTAACAGATGCTCTGTCAGGTGAACGTTATGTGAGCAAGCCTGTTCTGCATCTTCTGAACAACTCAGTACAGTCTGAAGAGGAAGATGACACTGATCTTACCAAATCATTAAACAGAAAAATTTGGAACTACCTTAACAAGAAATATAAGGACACCCAGGACCTGCAGAGCATGACCACATTCTAGACCCAGGTACACAATACATCTGTGCAGAAGAGACCCACCCACATAAAGGAACGAGTTGATGGTGTGTGAAACCACACACACACACTCACACAAAGTTTACATAACCGGTAATAATTCCATGTAACAGATTTGAAACTGTGTATTTTTTAAGAAATGCATCACCTATTTGATCTAGTGGGACAGTTTAGAGAAGCAGTGGCTGCTGAACTCAACACTTGTACACTGTACATACCCAAGATACAATACACTTGTATACAGAAAGAGTAAGTCTAGCCCACACTCTACAATTTACAAAGACAACAATTTCCCACGAGCAAGCATTTGGTGCAACAGTGGCGAAGAAAAATTTCCTTTTAGGCAGAAACCTTGAGCGGTGAGGAAAACCCTCAGCAAAAAAAAAACCCATAGCAGGGGGTAATAGAGCGTAGCGGGGCGTTGCAGGGCGTGGCGGGGCACAGCAGGGCGTCGAGCAAGACCATGGCAGCTGCAACCATGATTTAGGTGCCACCCCAATCCAAGGAAAACCTGAGCCAGCCCTACAAGGGTTGGTAGATGCATTGGACGACTATGGAGAGAAGCAGGAGGAAGGGTGCCGTGTCTGCAGCATTACACTCTCCCCCCACCAGTCTAGGCGAACAATCTGTATCTGTAAAGTGTCCTGAGATAACTTATGTTATGATTAAACAATATAAATAAAATTTAATTAAAAATAAACTTTCCTTGGCTGTGCAAACTAGAACAGAAATATCTGTGTATACAAGCAAAAAAACTCCACACGCGTTTGGTGTACAGTTATTTTAACTTTACATAACCAACATAACTGCTATGTTATAGTCTGCTATATGAGTTTGGACTGGTAGTAATAGTAGGTGGGCAACCAGGCTGGTAGGTATCCTAATGGTTGCCGGTTCAAATCTGGCAAATTGACAGCTAGCAACCCATGGTGTACATTTGTTTCAACAAGAGTGGGGACACATATGAAGTGAGGAGTATGGAGCTCTTCCTTTAGACAAATTTGAGCATCATAAGTTATACGTATGTCGAAAAAACTGATAAAAAGCCATAGTGTAGTATGTCGAAAAAAAGTGATTGAAAAGCCATAGGTTATTAGGTTGAATAAAAGCCATAGCATAGTATGTTGACAAAAGTGATAAAAAAAGCTGTAATATCATATGTTTAAAAGAATGATTAAAAACCCATAGTATAGTATGTCAAAAAAGTAATATTATAGTATGTTGAAAAAGTGATAAAAAAAATATGTTAAAAAAAAGCCATAGTATAGAATGTCGAAATTATTTTTATAAAAAAGCCATAGTATAGTATGTCAAAAGGAGTGGTAAAAAAGCCATTGCATAGTATGTCGAAAAAAGTAGTAAAAAAAGCCATAGTATAGTGTGTCGAAAAGTCATTATAGGATGTCGAAAAAAGTGATTAAAAAGCCACAGGATATTATGTTGAATAAAATCCATAGCATAGTATGTTGACAAACGTGATAAAAAAGCTATAGTATCACATGTCATATCTCAGCTTTCCTAGCCAATAACGTCAGAAATGCCCAAGAAATAAAAATAAGTGATAAAAACATCATAGAATAGTATGTCGAAAAAAGTCATAGTATGTAAAAAATGTTTTTTAAAAAAGCCAAAGTTAGTATGTTGGAAAAAGCCAATGTACAGTATGTCGGAAAAAAAAATAATAAAAAAAAGCCATAATATCGTATGTCGAAAAAAGTGATAACAAAATCATAGTATAGTATGACTTTCCTCTGGACATCTGACTTAAAAATAAATAATTAGCTCTTGAGGGGACTCAAACTCCCAACTAAGACTCCCCAAAATGATGAAAAAAGCCAAAGTATGGTATGTTAAAAAAGTGATAAAAAGCAATAGTATAGTATGTCAAAAAAAACATTGTATAGTATGTCGAAAAAAAAGTGATAAAACGCCATAGTTTAGTATGTGGAAAAATGTCATAGTATAGTATGTCGAAAAAAGTTATAGTATAGTGTTTCGAGAAATGTGATAAAAATGCCACAGTATAGTATGTCGCAAAAGTCATATTATAGTATGTTGAAAAAAGTGATAAAAAAGCAATAGTATAGCATGTCGAGAACATTTATAAAAACACCATAGAATAGTATGTCGAAAAAGTCATATTATAGTATGTTGAAAAAAGTGATAAAAAAGCCATAGTATCGTGTGACTTTCCTCTGGACATCGGACTTAAAAAAAAAAAGCTCTTAAACTCCCAACCTAAGACTCCCCAATGAGTCTTCTAACAGAATGATCTAAAGAAGTCATAGTATTGTATGTCAAAATAAATTAAAAAAAAAGCCATAGTATTGTATGTCGAAAAAAATGGTAAAAAAGCCATAGTATAGTGGGTCGAAAAAAACACGTTATAGTATGTCAAAAAATGTGAAAACACCATAATATAGTATGTCGAAAAATTTATATTATAGTATGCCAAAAAAATGGCGAAAAAGCTTTGTAAAAATTGAAAAAATTGTAAAAAAAAAAAGCCATATTATAGTATGTCGAAAAAAAGCCATAGTATAGTACGTCTAAAAAAAAATTTGCTCTTGAGGGGAATCAAACTCCCAACCTAAGATTCCCCAACCAGTCTTCTAACAGAATGAGTAGTAGTAGTAGTATTGCATGTCCAAAAAAATGGTAAAAAAAAATTCATAGTATAGTGTGTCGAAAAAAGTGATAAACAGCCATAGTTTAGTATGTTAAAAAAAAAGATAGAAAAACGCTATAGTTTAGTATATGGAAAAAGTCACAGTATAGTATGTCGAAAAAAGTTATAATATAGTACATCTAAAAAAGATGGTAAAAAAGCCATCGTATAGTATGTCGAAAAAGTGATGAAAACAATATAGTTTAGTATGTGACAAAAGTCATAGTATAGTATGTCAAAAAAGTGATAAATAAGCCATAGTATAGAATGTTACAAAAAAGGGATAAAAACGGCATAGTTTAGTACGTTGAAAAAAACATTGTATAGTATGTCAAAAAAAGTGATAAATAAGTCATAGTTTAGTATGTGGGAAAAAAGTAATAAAAACGCCATGTCGAAAAAAGTCATAGTATAGTATGTTGAAAAAAGTGATAAAAAAATAAGTCATAGCATCGTGTGACTTTCCTCTGGACATCTGACTTAAAAAAAAAGTCTCCCCAACCAGTCTTCTAACAGAATGAGCTAAAGAAGTCATAGTATTGTATGTTGAAAAAAATGGTTAAAAAAAAGCCATAGTATAATGTGTCAAAAAAGTGATTAACAGCCATAGTTTAGTATGTTAAAAAAAAGATAGAAAAGCCAAAGTATAGTATGTCAAAAAAAAGTGATATATAAGCCATAGTATAGTCATAGTATAGTATAGTACATATAGTACGTCTAAAAAAGATGGTAAAAAAGCCATAGTATAGTATGTCGAAAAAGTGATCAACAGCCATAGTTTAGTATGTTAATAAAAAAAACAGATAGAAAAGCCATAGTATAGTATGTAAAAAAAAGTGATAAATAAGCCATAGTATAGTATATTACAAAAACCGGATAAAAACGCCATAGTTTAGTACGTCGAAAAAAGTGATAAAAACGCTATAGTTTACTATATGGAAAAAGTCAATAGTATAGTACGTCTAAAAAAAAATGGTAAAAAAGCCATAGTGTTGTATGTCGAAACAAATGATAAATAAGCTATAGTATAGTATGTTACAAAAAAGTGATAAAAATGCCATAGTTTGAAAAAAAAAATTAGCTCTTGAGGGGAATCAAACTCCCAACCTAAGCCTCCCCAACCAGTCTTCTAACAGAATGAGCTAAAGAAGTCATAGTATTGTATGTCAAAAAAAATGGTAAAAAAAAATCCATAGTATAGTGTGTCGAAAAAAGGTGATGAAAATGCTATAGTTTAGTATGTCGAAAAAAGCCATAGTGTAGTGTGTCGAAAACAGTGATTAAAACGCCATTGTACAGTAGGTCAAAAAAGTGATAAATAAGCCATAGTATAGTATGTTAAAAAAAATGTGATAAAAACGCTACAGTTTAGTATATGGAAAAAGTCATAGTATAGTATGTCAAAAAAAGTGATAAATAAGCCATAGTATAGAATGTTACAAAAAAAGGATTAAAAACGCCATAGCATCGTATGTCAAAAAAAGTGATAAATAAGCAATAGTATAGTACGTCTAAAAAAAATTATAAAAAAGCCATGGTATAGTATGTTGACAAAAGTGATAAATAAGCTATAGTATGGTATGTTACAAAAAAGTGATAAAAATGCCATAGTTTAGTATGTCGAAAAAAGTCATAGTATAGTGGGTCGAAAAAAGTGATAAAAAGTCATAGTATGGTGTTTCGAAAAAAAAAGTTATAGTATGTGATAAATAGCAATAGTATGTCGTCTAAAAAAATTATAAAAAAGCCATGGTATAGTATGTTGACAAAAGTGATAAATAAGCTATAGTATGGTATGTTACAAAAAAGTGATAAAAATGCCATAGTTTAGTATGTCGAAAAAAGTGATAAAAAGTCATAGTATGGTGTTTCGAAAAAAAAAGTTATAGTATATAGTATGTCAAAAAAAGTGATTAAAAAGTCATAGTATAGTATGTCAACATTTTTAATAAAAAAGCCATAGTATGTCAAAAGCATTATTAAAAAGCCACAGTTTAGTATGTCAAAAAAATTATTAAAAAGCCATAGTATAGTATGTCAAAGAAGTAATAAAAAAGGCAATAGTACTGTAAGTCGAAAAAAGCCATAGTATGGTATGTTGAAAAATGTGATTAAAAAGCCATAGTATAGTATGTCAAAAAAATTATTAAAAAGCCATAGTATAGTATGTAAAAAAAGTGACAAAAAAGCAATAGTATAAAATGTCGAAAAAAATGATAAAAAAGCCATGTTATAGTATGTCGATAAAAGTCATAGTATAGTATTTTGGAAAAACAGTGATAAAAAAAGCAATAGTTTGAAATGTCGAAAAAAAAAGTGATGAAAAAAGCAATAGTATAGTATGTCGAAAAAAGTGATAAAAACTATAGTACATCAAAAAAAGTGATAAAAAAGTAATTGAATAGCGTGTCTAAAAAAGCCATATTAAAGTATGTTTGAAAAAGTGATAACAGAGTCATAGTATAGTATGTCAAAAAAAAGTGATTAAAAAGTCATGGTATAGTATGTCGAAAAAGTAATAGTATAGTGTATCAAAAAATTCATAGTATAGTATGTAGAAAAAAGTCATAGTATGGAATGTCGAAAAAGTCATTGTATAGTATGTCGAAAAAGGTGGAGAAAAGTTGAATACAAGCACAGATGTGATATTTGAATGGTTTTTCTAGCTTTATTCTGCTCTTATAACACTGCAATATATGTCTTGTCCTGCCTATGCACCACCTGTCTATACTTGTTATATCACATTGCACCTTTCTGCTTTTTTTGCACTTCTGGTTGGACGCAAACTGCATTTCGCTGTCTTTGTACTTGTGCTCTGCACAATGACAATAAAGTTCAATCTAATCTAATCTAATAAGTATACAGAGAAGTAGGTGACCGAAAATTGTATGGAAGAATCAGATACACACAATTAGCAACTTGTATCATATCTAAATGATATTACACATGTAAATTCTTTGATGAGAGGATTACGTAATGCAGCAAAGACCATTCTTGTTCTCATCCAACCGGCTGCTTTCTGAAATCACAGTGCATGTGTCAACCATTTAGACTAAAGATCACGGTCTGGCTATGTGGGTTAAAAGCTGGCTGTGCCTATTCACACAGGAATCAGAAAAGCGATCACAGCAATCAATCACTCCCACAGGGCAAACGTATTAACAGACAGATTAACCCTGGACACACATTTTTCATACAGGCTACAATCAAAACACACACACTTATTTTATTACTTAACTACTGCCTTTGAGGGAAAAATAATTTTTCCAACACTTTGTCTTCTTTCTAACTCATCCTCTTGCAAGTGTTGAAACTGTTTTAGCTTGGTCAACTTTCCACCATCTAATTTGTTAGCTTTGTCAAGATATCTGTTTGTATAGAGTCCCTTTTGATTCCTTCATTAAAGTCCAGTTACGGTGGCCTGACATTGTGTGTGTGTGTGTGTCCGACTAGCAGAATGTATACATTCATTCCACAGACCGATATATTCCAAGTGTTTATTTCTTTTAATTTTGATGATTATAACTGACAACTAATGAAAACCCCAAATTCAGTATCTCAGAGAATTATAATACTACTTAAGACCAATACAAAAAAAGGATTTTTAGAAATGTTGGCCAACTGAAAAGTATGAACATGAAAAGTATGAGCATGTACAGCACTCAATACTTAGTTGGGGCTCTTTTTGCCTGAATTACTGCAGCAATGCGGCGTGGCATGGAGTCGATCAGTCTGTGGCACTGCTCAGGTGTTATGAGAGCCCAGGTTGCTCTGATAGTGGCCTTCAGCTCTTCTGCATTGTTGGGTCTGGAGCATCGCATCATCCTCTTCACAATACCCCATAGATTTTCTATAGGGTTAAGGTCAGGCGAGTTTGCTGGCCAATTAAGAACAGAGATACCATGGTCCTTAAACCAGGTACTGGTAGCTTTGGCGCTGTGTGCAGGTGCCAAGTCCTGTTGGAAAATGAAATCTGCATCTCCATAAAGTTGGTCAGCAGCAGGAAGTCATGAAGTGCTCTAAAACTTCCTGGTAGACGGCTGCGTTGACCCTGGACCTCAGAAAACACAGTGGACCAACACCAGCAGATGACCTGGCACCCCAAACCATCACTGACTGGAAACTTTACACTGGACTTCAAGCAACGTGGATTCTGTGCCTCTCCTCTCTTCCTCCAGACTCTGGACTGGACCACTCAGCAGCACTCCAGTCCTTTTTGTCTTTAGCCCAGGCAAGACGCTTCTGACGCTGTGTCCTGTTCAAGAGTGGCTTGACACAAGGAATGCGACAGCTGAAACCCATGTCTTGCATACGTCTGTGCGTGGTGGTTCTTGAAGCACTGACTCCAGCTGCAGTCCACTTTTTGTGAATCTCCCCCACATTTTTGAATGGGTTTTGTTTCACAATCCTCTCCAGGGTGCGGTTATCCCTATTGCTTGTACACTTTTTTCTACCACATCTTTTCCTTCCCTTCGCCTCTCTATTAATGTGCTTGGACACAGAGCTCTGTGAACAGCCAGCCTCTTTAGCAATGACCTTTTGTGTCTTGCCCTCCTTGTGCAAGGTGTCAATGGTCGTCTTTTGGACAGCTGTCAAGTCAGCAGTCTTCCCCATGATTGTGTAGCCTACAGAACTAGACTGAGGGACCATTTAAAGGCCTTTGCAGGTGTTTTGAGTAAATTAGATGATTAGAGTGTGACACCAGGTGTCTTCAATATTGAACCTTGTCACAATATTCTAATTTTCTGAGATACTGAATTTGGGATTTTCATTAGTTGTCAGTTCTAATCATCAAAAGTAAAAGAAATAAACACTTGAAATATATCAGTCTGTGTGGAATGAATGTATACATTATACAAGTTTCACTTTTTGAATGGAATTACTGAAATGAATCAACTTTTTCATGATATTCTAATTATATGACCAGCACCTGTACATTAACACACACAGACAAACCATATAATACATAAATATATTCAGAGACACACATATATACACAATACAGACAGAGGAATGCATCCAAGTACAAGTAGCAATTCAAAAACAGACGCAAACTACTGTACTCTCAGACACACCAAAGTTGAGAACAAACAGAAAACCCACTGTGGGATCATGTGAATATATTTTCTCTGCTTCACCTCAGCCTCAGAAACAGGCCTATTCCTGTTTTCCTCTTCATCATGAGAGGAAAACAGATGAAAATGTTTACATCCCGTACATGATTGAAAAGCCTCTAGGCTGCCTTCCCCGTAGTGCCGAGTCTGACCAAACGCTTGTGTTTCCATCCTACATGTCAGAAATAGCAGGCAGCCTTTTGAATGTATATATGTTACCCAATGAAGATTAAATAAAAGACCGGGGCCCTCACATTTGTCTCAAGCCATTTCCCCCCAAACGAAATGAGCGACTGAACGGGAGATCAATATTTCCATTTGCGTAATGGCTTCGAGTGGGTGTTTTGAATTATTTGAATGATGGAAAAGTGTAGGAGTTAGGGAGGAGAGTGAGTGAGAGAGCAGAAAGACAAATGGAGAGAAAGGGGGAAAGACTGCTTGCTCTGCACAACCTCCTTGCTGTTTGTGGACATGTATATATTCTTCAGTGATTGAATTTCCATATGTTTTCACCATTATTGTCCTCCCCCCCCGTCTCCCCCACTTTAATTTAGTTGTTAATAACCGAAGGAAACTTTGAACTCCAGACATTATCCTTTGTAACTTACAGTGTTGAGTAGTTGGACCAGTGTACAGTAGACACAACATCAGAGCATAGAGACATATAGCTTGTTTGGCCAGAGTAAAGTTGTAGCTAAAACAAACTCCGTTTCACCATATTCAGCCCACAAGCTACAAGCTGAAATGGTACTCAAAAACTGGCTTGCTGTGTATGGCTCGTACATAGCCCAAATACAAACAGGCCAAATTCACCCAAAAAAAACAGCTTACTGTGTATGCCTATGCCATATCTGGCTTGTATGCAACACATTGCAACTAACCATGAAACGGGTATCCTGTGTAGGCCATTGGTCACATCTGGCCAAACAAGCATCAAGCTTAAACTCACCCTATGACTGTTCCAACTGAGCCATGACTACTTGATCTGGCCAACGTGTGTTTGCAGCTGTGTAGTGTTGGTAAGTAGTTTCGATTTTGTTAGTTGTGTCAACCCTGATTTGCCCATTTCCTTCTTTATGTTACGATAGCCTTTGCTACTGCAACAGACCAATTAAGATCTGATTTAATGGTAAGAAGAACTGGCTGCAACCCCCTGGGAGCTGTAATGTTTATTGCAACCCCTAATCTGAAAGGTTTTACCTTAATCACAAACCTACCGACAGTCTTTAAAATGATTTTGAAATCGATTGTGGGGCTTCAAATGTTTACAATATGGTTTTTGCTGGCACAACAGGAAACGTGAGAATGTATTCCCTAGACAGCATCTAGTTGTTATGTTAGATTTTTAAATTTTTTGTGTTCCTGTAATTTTGTCTGACGGTGGTAAGCATGGGGATTCTTTCTCTACGGGATCAAGAATTGTCAGGGTTGGGGACAGAACTCAGGCGCAGACTGGAGTTGGTGCAAAAGAATCTTGTTGGTGAGCTGGCAGTGGGGGGGTGCTGGGTCCAAAGCTGGCTGGGTTGGCAGTAGAGGTGCTGGGTCCGAAGAAGGCTGGGCTGGCAGAGGATTCTGAAGATGGGTTATTTCTGGAACACGGAGCAGACAGGTCAGAACAGGAAACTCGACTTGGCACAAATAACAAAGGCTGGTGAAATAGCACACTGATAGTAAGCAACAATCCAGCAGGGAGAGGACAGTCAGACTGGTCTTTAAAGGCAGATGATGAGCAGGATGAGTTGCAGGTGCTCTGATTAGGATTGGTGCCAGGTGCGGGGAGAGAGCAGCATGGGGGGGGCGTGTCCACACACTGTGGAAAATGAAGGTGGACACAGAAACAGAGACAGAAAACCAAAACACACTAACCCCACTGCAGGCATAACAAAAATTAGGAAATAAAACAAAACACATTCACACACACACACACACCACACTGACTGTCACCGTGAGAGAGTCACACGGCAGGCGGGGCGTGACAAGAATATAGACTGCAAATGGCCTTTGTGTTCAAGATATGAATCATGCGCTGGTTAGTGGCAGGGGTTAAAGTGGGCCAGACCGATCCGGAACGGCGTCGTTCCGAATAGCTATTCCAGCATTTTTTTTTTTCCCGATTCATTCTCCGCAGCGCCGTAAGTCCATGCACATGGCAAGTGCCTGTGGTTAGTTCACATGTCTGTAATGATTGCAGGACAGTTGCGTACTATTTGGTAAAGTCAATTTAACATATGAAGATCACGTTGTCAGTAGCAGACAAACAGGCTTGGTGAACAGTGCTGCAAATTGGTGATGCGTTTTTCCCTCATTGTTCTCCATGAAGTTAGCTGAAAGTGTGTATAGTGTATTTTATGTGGAGTGACTGCGTCAGACTCTGTTTAAAAAATAGCCTTTTAAATGATACATTTTGTCCGCACCTGGTCATATGATAAATTAGGGGGCAATTTGGCCTTGTTTGCTCTGATTAATTGTGGCATGCAGTTTACACACACAGTTACAACTGTTATACCGACAGCATACTGACATTAGCATTAAACTCAAAGCGAAACTGTCCCTATACAGCAGCTAGCATGGCTGGTTACTCTTCGTCTTGTTAGGAATCATCCTCTGTGGACCACAAATATGCATATGAAATTTCATGGCAAATGGTAGTATATTGTCAAGATGTGCTGTTGTGGCACAAAGGAACAGACATAATGACAACAAAAAAATTGAGGACCACTATAAATTTGTCTTCAAATGATGGCAACATTATAGTGGGCAAACCTTTAGAAGTTAAAAGGTATGTGTACACTAAAGCTAAATCGAATTTCACCAGTACATGTTTACTCATTTATCTCACAGATAAAAAAATATCGCAAAGCTGACTTTCACCAATACATACAGTACATGTCTATCTCACAATATCTAAGAACGTTATTTTAATGTACTTTAATGAACTCTACGGTAAATGTGTCTTCTTTTTACCCAGAAAAGAAACAAAAGCTGTCTCACAGAGTTCAGATGTGCATCCAGAGTTCAAGTGGGTTTCCTTTAGTTCTTGCGTCGCCAGCTCCAGCAGTTTATTATGTAAATGAGGCCGTCTCATTCATCATGGGACTGTGATGAAGCTGGCCAGACGGGAATGTCATCTGGACACAGATCAGAGGGAAGTAGATGGGGGGGGGGAGTGGTACCAGGGGAACAGATGTAGTATCGTAGGTGGGAGAACATTTCCATAAGCCACTGAAAACCTAGGCCTGTAACACACACACACGTTCACAGGACTGATGCCATCAGAAAGACTGAGTTGAGGTATTCCTGGATGCCTAAGTGTGTGTGTGTGTGTGTGTGTGTGTGTGTGTGTCTGTCCACAACTTGGCTGGCCTTCGGCTTTTTTCAACCGTCTGGAGAGAGTTACAGCCACAATAGCGAGAAGCCACGCAAGTGTTCGTTCTCGGCTGCAAAATGTCCAGAAGAAAAACGATCTGCAGCTTTTATCCATGTTCTCTGTGGTCACAGCACTGTTTAGAGTTTAGATGTCTCATCAAAAAGGAATTCCACTTCAACTTTATCAATCTTATTTCAAGGGGCCAGGAGCCTGTGAAGTAGCTTGCAGATGTGACATGCCTGCTGAGGTTTAAGCCTTGGGTCCATCATTAAATATAGCAGATATTATGTAATGGGTTATGGGTGAAATTAAGGGTTTGTGTAACTTCGTAGAACAGTGCAAACACCCACTTACCCACACTCATTTAGAGGATGTTTCTGGTTTCCAATCTGAGTCTTATTTTCATATGGTTTCTGGCAGAATTAAAGTGTTTGCTGCCAATGAGGAAATAACTTAATGACGAGTAAAAACAAGTTGGAATAGTCTCCTGATGGCTTTACTATAGAAATGTGCCATTCATATGTCAAGCTGCCAAGATAACCGCTGTCACACAATGTCATGATGAGGAACTCGAACAGACTACAATAGTCTGAAAAATTGCCAGTCATAATTATTCCAACGCTTCCAAGAGGACAGTACCCACTGTGCCCTACCTTCCCTCAACCAAACTGCAGATAGACAAAGTTAGTGCCAAGCTGTTTAATATATGGAGCATTGCCAGATGTTTCTCTCAGGAGATGGTGGACACCAAAACAGAGCAAAAAGGAGAGCGACTAAAAATGGACTGCATTTATATAGCTCTTTTCTAGTTTTAGCGACCACTCAAAGCGCTTTACACACTACAGGAACTATTCACCCCACACATTCATACACTGGTGACCAAGGTGCCACGTGCTCATCAGTGCACAGCCAAGGAGACAATTTGGGGTTAAGTAGTCTCGCATTGCCAGACCTTCCCCCACAGCGCAGCGGAGGAGGGTCTGGCTAGTCCACACAGCATTCCAGGATGGGAGAAAAACGTGCTCTGGTTTTTTGGCATTTCTTTAAACCAATCATAATCGTGTTGGGCGCCGGACGGAGCCACAGTGCCTCTGCAAAACAGCCTCGGGAAGGAACTTGATTTGGTGGACCATGTACGTTCAAAGGTTGTTTTAGTCGTGCAACAGAAAACTCAGATTGGACAGATAGTCTAGCCAGCTGTCTGGATTTACCCTGCAGAGATCTGAGGAGCAGTTAACCGTAGTTTAAAATGCCAACACAAAGAAAGCGGAAGGTGGCCTTAATGAGGGACATCCGGCGGAATTTTCTAGTGACACCTGAACAATCCCAAAAATGAAACATTGTCGATATAGACTAGGGGTTAAGTATCTTGCAGGAAGGAAACTTAAACATGTAGACTGCAGGGGCAAGGGATTAAACTTCTGACGTTTCGATTGGTAGATGACCCATCTACCTCCTGAGCCACGCCTGTGTATTCGTGGCCAGAAACTTACTAAATACAAAAGCATCTGAGAAGAATTAGAAACTGTTTGGAAAACACTTTCAAAAAATACCAGCCAAGTGATTGAATGAACCATCTGTCTATTTTGTCCGCCATTTTTGTTTTGAAACACCTAAACCACAAAGGATGTTGATTGGTGCGATAAGTGAGTTTAGACATAAACGCATTACGTTGGAGCCTGACAAGATGGATTTTCATGGGTGTGATCCTGTGATTCTTGCGTGACATTGTGAAGAATTCAGCAGCTGTGCAAGGTAACCTAGAAAAATGACTCCAAAAGAAAGCTGATGTTACTCAATGTTGCTGCTGAATGTGCCAAAAAGCATTTAATGGATAACAACGTTATAAGGTGATACTATGTATCTTGGTGGTTTCACCAGATCAAAATGCCTATTGTGTTTTATAGAGAGTAGTTAGTTAAGTAGTAGTTGCCTCTATCCAAATTGCCTGGACTCGAACATCTGTTCTCTATATGCAGAGTACCTGGCAACCACACAAGCAGCATTGCAAACTATTGAAAATATACAATCAAATTGATATTTTTAATAAAGTCTGAATTATTGCATTCTGTTGATGCAGGGAAAACAAACCTCCAGTGAACCCAAGGCAATGAAGGGAATTTATCTGCATAGGCTTCAGTATGTGTCTTCTCATTACAGAAGCTATTCCGGCTGAACGGCACGACGAAAATGCAGCAGTAATCAAATCATCAATACACCACGCGCCGCTCCCTGAATATCAAAGCTGTTATCTGCGTATGTATGATCAAAAATTAACGTAGTAAATCACAGAGGGGTTCAATTTAATGAGAAGCATTCTGTGCAGTGCAAGGCCACCTATTCCGGCAAAGACAGATCAAAACTACTGAAATCATTTCAGCGATAATACTGTTGCTGTAATGATTTTACAGGAAGTTCAAACACCAACCATCACTGCAAGAATCTTGCTGTACAGTAAGTCAATATTTTCATTGTTGACTAATTCACCTGAATCAATTTAGTAAATTACTATTTCTTCTATCTTTTATTTTTCAGTCTCCATCCATTTTTTTCCCTTTGTCTTTAGAAAGACTAAGAGCCTGTTGCGTTCGCATTCACGCACTGTGATGCTTTGAGCTGAATGCTAACGTCAGCAGTGTTGGGAAGGATACTGGGAAGGAAACATATTCCGTTACAGAATACATGCCCAAAAATGTCATTTGTAACATATTCCGTTACATTACTCAATCTGAGTAACGTATTCTGAATACTTGGCTTACTTTCACATTGAATTGCATTTTATAAGTGTAGGAATGCGGCCATGAAATCCCGCAGATAGATTTTTGTATTTGTAGTCCCGAACTGCATACTACAAAAATCTAACCACAGTCTAAGCTACCATGAGCTAATTTTAGCTAACGTTAGCTAACATGTCAAACCGGGCTAGTCAGTCTTTCAAGTCAGTCTTAACCCCAGAGCCCTTGAAAGACTGACTAGCCCTGACTAGTAAATCAGCACATAGGAGAATGTAAAGTCGCACATCAACTAAGCAGGTAGCTACCTGATACAACTATAAAATAGCAAGGTGACCAGTAAAACTACAGCAGACAACTACCCCTGGCTAATTAAAAAGATGCTTCCTCAGGTTAGAGGTAGAGTCTTTGGACGCTGAAAGGAGGTTGGTTGCTGGCAAGCAGAGGTTGCACTGCACAGTTATATTTCGTTCTCCCTTCTCTTTCTTTAATGTGAAATGCTGTTTGTAAGATAGAAACGCATTCCTGCCCTGGCTCTGTTGTGCCGGTTACGGCTCCATCTCTACCTCTATCAGTGATCACGCAAACAGCTCATTTTTTCGTTTTCATATTGGGGCATCTGGGAAATGCATGGAGTTGCCTTAATTTATTTAGAGAGTGAATAAACTCGTGAAACAGAGAAGTATCGTCATGTAATCCATTGATTTCAACAATGTAACGGTATTCTAAATACCAACTATTTCAATTGTAACTGTAACGGAATACAGTTATTCATAATTTGTATTCTGAATACGTAATGCCGGTACATGTATTCCGTTACTCCCCAACACTGAACGTCAGCATGCTAATCTGCTAACATGACATTGTTAAAATGCTGGCAGGTATGTTGTATGAATGTTTGCCATGTTGACCATTTTACTTCAGCATGTTAACATGCTAATATTTGCTGATTAGCACTAAAGGTATTAAGTCATAAAGTATTGGACAAATTTAAGATGACCTGATGATGGTGCTAGGTGAAAAGTCAAAGGACCCCCACAGTTATTCTGATTCATCTTGCAGGAGACATGAAAGTCTGAACCAAATCTCATGGCGATTCATCCAATAGTTGTTGAGACATTTGACTCAAAAGCACAAATGAGAACTATTAGGATACATTGAGTGTTCTTTGTCACACCGTTGACCTGTCCATGCCCCCCCACCCCTCATCACTTTGTTGCAAAATCACTGCGCCTTCTCACCATATCCAAGCTTTAATCCTTCCTCTGATCATTGGGTGTGAGGCTGTTTAAGGAATTTGGCAAATCTGAGTGTCTATATTGGTCTTTCACTCAGTCACAGCATGACTGAATCATGAAGCACCATATGCTAACGATAATCATCTGTCGCCGCATCTGTCATAAAAAAATCTCTTAATATCGTTTCCATCAGATAGGCCGAGCTGGTTGCAATTTCTCTGACAGTGTAGGAGGAACTTTCGAAAGGAATGTTGCTTTGAGATGATTTGCTGCTGATAAGGAGTCTTGTATGAGGCTTGCATGCAAGGCTATGGTACATTAACTTCTCTATAATTAAAATTACTTTAGCAATCAAAAGTTTAAAATGATGCCAGGCCACATGTGTGTGTACACATGTAAAAGTTGTTATATCCATTTGGCTGTTTCGGAATACTCTTTTGATTGTTCCTTTGAATATTAATTATTTTCTTGCCCTGCTCCATCTGTGTTTTCTCCTTACTGAAACTTGCCTGTGGCATTTACCTTGTAAAGGCTTAGTCACACCAGCATTTACAAACGGAAATTTTCTAAACATTTTAATGGAATCGCCGCAACCTAACGTGAAAATGTTAACAACCAAAATGTTTTGAAAAAGACAATTGAGGTATAAATATGACCTGTGATGGTTTACAGACTTTCTGGTTCATCCTTGAATTACTATACTTATATATTATATTAGGTGTGGTACGGTTCATGAAAAAACATCCAAACCGCTCGGTTCGCTTGTCTCGGTTCGGAGCGTGTGTGCGTCGCACGGTTCGTCAGTACACTGTTAACGTGCACTAACCACTTACTGCCGTAGTGCCCACTTTCGACACCTATATTAAAACCCTTACTGGAAACGACGAGGGGGATGAGCGTGACGAACGCAACACATGGCAGCTGATTGGACGAACGCGTCACGTGGGTCTTGCTGCTCCCGAATTTTAAAACAGACTCTGATGGCGTCTCGTTTTGAATACGATCTCGTGTTTTACGAAAATAGTTCACCGAAAAGTGTTTCTGAAAACATTTTAAGCGAGAAATAGGCCATAGAGTTGCTGAATCTGTCTGTTTTTTTGATTGACAAAGGTCAGTTTAAAAGATTTTCGGCAGATTTTGAGAGGCGCTGAGCCGAGCGCTACTCAAGAGTGTGGAGTGCTGCAGGTCACGTCACATGCAGAACTGTCAAGTGGGAGAGATGAGGAAGGCTGCCCGGAGTTGGAGGATGCGCCAGCGTCGTATATAGTCTGGTGTGTGGGAACATTTTGGATTGCATGTTACCTATGATGACAGCGGAAATAAAACAATAGATAGAACTGCCACTGTGTGCATGTATTGTGCAACATGAATTCAATATGCTAATTTTAGCTATATATCATATGCTGAAGTATATTTCTGGAGTGTTAAAGATTAAAAGAAAAAATAACAAGAACCGTACAGAACCGAAAACCGTGACCCTAAAACCGTGATACGAACCGAACCGTGGGTTTTTATGAACCGTACCACCCTTAATATATATATATATATATATATATATAGTTGTGTGTGCACAGTTTTCCTGTGAAATGAAGGATTATTGCAGATGTTTCAGGACTATTTTATTTCTAAGTATTTTAGATAATCTGGCTAAACTGTTGGGTGGTTTACAACCTGTCTGAGCTTCCGTTTGATACCCCTGTTGCGTTGTAGTGACGTCAACATGATCCAAGATCTTAGCAATCAGTTTTGCGAGTATGGTGTTATCACAATCAATAAAAAGATTGACAAAAATACAAAAATATGACGCAAGGTCTTAGGTGCTTATTTAGTTAAAAAACACTTAAAGTAGACAAATACTTCAGACCATGTGCGAACCCCCGGTGGCCTCTTGAGGCTCGCTCTAAAAGGGAGTCAACCCCATGTATAATAAGACCTGGGGCAGTATCTAGCTCGATGGTGTTTTTTGCCCCCAACTGCTCCTTCCAGGCAGCGCTGCGACCGCTGCCTCCATGGCACCTAACCATAACCAGTGACTAATCCTAGTGCCTTCCAGGCAGCGCTGCCTGGAAGGAGCCGTTGGGGGCAAAAAACACCAATAAACCACGTTCAATCTCAAAACGGTGTGCACCGTTTTGCTACGGTATCCTGGTTGAACGACACGTTTCCTCGGAACGGCGGAACTGCTATGACATAGGTTTTCTCTTGTTTGGTGGGTGTGTCTCCCGTTTATTGGCTGTGTCACAGGTGATGCACCCCGGATTCAGTTTAAAAAACGGGTTGCTACGTTTTGTCGGGGCTGAACATGGCCCTGGATACAGCGTTCGAGCCGGAGCCCTGCATCTTCCCATGAGAGCCCGCCTCAGCTCCATCCATGCTCCACCTGTTTGCCCAATTTTGGAATAGCTGGGAGATAGGAGATGTTAGGCACTGCCAATGGCAACGAAAGCCACTGGGAGCTGCCCACTTTGAGCTCTTCAGAAACCTATGGGTGATGACAAGGATACTACGTCCATACAGTCTATGCTTCAGACATGAAAAAGGAGTTCTCAGGGGCTAATCTTCATTAAACAGTGTCCAGTTTATTGTGTCTATGAAGCTATAGGCCGGACCCCATGAAAAAAACAATACTGAGCCCTGACACAGCAGACGTGTCCACTATGACACTGTCCCTCAGTGCTGGAGCCATAACAACAGATGGCCGGAGCCTGTTGACATTTGGCCATCGCTATTCTTCTTCCATTTTTGATAAACTCTCAAAATCTGCAGTTTACATGTGTCCATAAATGTCAACAAATGTCAAGGAAATGTCAAGGGCTTGGGCATGAAGATGGGCATCGATACTGGAGTTTGTGGGTGTGCGGGCAATCTGTGCAAAGTGTGTAAAGCTGCAACGCTGACTTAAGTTGACTTCATGAACAAATGGACCATTTTAACAGATTTTTCTATTTATAATTTCCTTTATTTTACCAGGTTTCATTGAGAAAATGCCTTTTTTAAGGGTTTCGGAAGCCAGCATAAAACGGCAACAATATAAAACACATAACATAAAGAGGCCAATAAAACTGTCACACACCACACAATCTTTTGTGCATCATCAAGACTAGGTTTACCTACAGGGATCTTACACTGTTCCCCTCATCTTTAATTGTAACTTGCGCGAAAATGACCCAGGCACCGCTCTTTGGCACCGCTCTGGTTTCAGCAAATAGCAACAAAGTAATGACACGTAAAACATCAATGATGACAGATTCTACCTGTCATTAGTACTGACAATGATTCCAGTTTAGAGGGCAAAATGAGCAGCAGGGAGCATATCATTACCAGGTTGTTACTCTCGCCAAGCATGATGCAAAGCTGTGACACTGGGTAAGAGGGAAGAGGAAGGAAAAGAGGGAAATGTGGAGTTGGGCAAAGGAGACGGAAGGATTTAATGAGCATCTCTTTCTTACCGCTTTCATCTAACTAGGCTAACATGATAAACTAGTCACCATGTTCCCCTTCAGCCTCCATCGTTCTAGTTACCTCCCTATCCACCACACAAACCAGGTCGCAGGCAACGCATGATAAACCTGTGGGAAGCTCAGAAGAGAGGGAGATGGAGAGAGCGTTCACTCTGTTACGCTGATTTGTTTCTTCTTCACCCACTCTTTCTCCTATTCTTTGTGTCGTCGCCCATCAGCAGCGATGAGAAAATGCAAGTGACATCTGTTTTTACTGTAAAAAAGTGAATCAAAACCTGGATGACTCACATGACTCTCATTTCCATCGCAGTCAAGCCCTTCTAGTAATTTGTTTTTCATCCAGTAACAATAAAACACAAAGATTGATGCACTTCAGTTTCATGGGGAATGAGAACACATGAGATCAATTTCCTCTCTTGATGATGTCTGTTTTATATTTTCATAGCACACATTTACGTAGCTCACTCAAAGTAAAAGTGACTTGAAGTAAAGTGCCGGCAGGTTACATTCATTTAATTTTTCCCATTATAAACATTTTTAACTTGGGTTTTCAATGGGTGCAAAGTCTAATCAATAGCAGCTCTAATTAAACTTGGCAGTCTGTGAATGCGAAGACAAGTTTGATAATGATGGAGTTGCCCCAGCTGACACCCAATACACGTCTGTAGTACATGTGACCTCAAACAGGCTGTTCTCATGAACCATTCACACATATAGCTATGAAAAGTAGAGCACTGTAATGTGTATGTATTCCATGTATTTATTGCTGTGTGCACCACAGTGACTGCCGCTGTATAATAACGCTGTGGTCTACGTAGGGAGGAGGTCAGGGTGGATGGCTCGGGCTTTCAAGCTGGGAAGCTTAGTTTGCATCCTGGGCAAACGCAAGACTTTTACCCAGGGTTAGTCCGGGGAGTGTTTTAATCCAAACCATGATTTTTTTTCTAATCTTAAAGCAACGAGAACTTTTCCCGCTTCGGTCCCCCTACAGGTTGGAAGCGAAATTGTCCATTACATTATGCAAGTTTGCCAGATCGGGTCGCCTCGGATCTGTAGCTCGAATGAACTGGACAATGTAATGTAATGGACAATTCCTCAATTCCGTCCAACCTGTAGGGGGACCAATGCGGGAAAAGTTCTCAAAGCATTTTTCCTCTTCGGTCCCCCTACAGGTTGGAAGCGGAATTGTCCCATTATGTCTCATTCAAACTACAGATCCGCTAACCGATCTGGCAAACTTGATAGAGGGCCGCAAAGCGAATGCAGAAGTGCCGTTCACCCTGTTACGAGTTGATTAACCACTGAAACGATTTTGGAAACATTATTTTAAGGTACAAAAGAATCTTTGGTGTTGCTTTAACTAGTTGTTTTGGTGCCTAAACTTAACTGTCGTCGCTGCATCATGCTCACTTTTTGTCGCCTAAACTCACCTGCCCCCGAAAGGACCGTCACCTCGCGGTGCCCTGTACCCAGTGCCCCTGTAACTGGTGCCCTGTATCCGGTGCCTGTACCCGGTGCCCTGTACCTGGTGCTCTGTACCCAGTGCCCCTGTAACTGGTGCCCTGTATCCGGTGCCTGTACCCGGTGCCCTGTACCTGGTGCTCTGTACCCAGTGCCCCTGTAACTGGTGCCCTGTAGCCAGTGCCTGTACCAGGTGCTCTGTACCACCTGGTGCCCTGTACCCGGTGCCCTGTTGTACCCGGTGCCCTGTACCCGGTTTTGTCGGCTAATCTCAATTAGCAATGGCTTCTGAAACAACCGACCCACTGTGCTGTATAGCATAACTTAACTGTCATGTGACCGATATTTTAATAATTTCGTAGGATATCATACCAATTGATATGCATAACTTTTTTTTACGATATCATACAAACCGGTTCATGAAAATGCATTGCCTCAGTTAAAGTATTTCTAATACACTACCCAAAAGACCAGTGGCAAGTCTGTTTCTTGTTTCTGATTCAGGTCGTAATGGGCATCCACAGGCCCCAGCTGTATGCATTAAAAAAAAACACCTGTCTGATATTTATAGACTGGTGTAGTGGCTTTGAAATGATTTTTCTTGCTCTCATGAGGGAAAAAGAAATCTCTGCTCAGATTGTTTTTACAATATCTCTAGAGTAGTAGTCTACTGGGCAGCTTTATGCTGCAGTGGAGCAGCTTGAAAAACGCAACACAGCAACAGAAGGGCGGTGATAACGTTCACACAAAGCGACTGAACGGGCGCAATAAAACAAGTCACAGGAGCTCTCATCTCAAAAGGAAGACAGCCAGCATAACCGCACTAAAACCATGAAAATGGTTTTATATTTTTCTCTGGCTGTTTCACTCTAAATAACTGACCTGTTGACTTTCTCTTCCTTCATTTGCCCTATTCTCCTCACTCCATCTCATCTTTCTCTCTATGTTCTCACATATTATTTATTCTCTCGCGGTTGTCACTTGCACATAGCCCCAAGAGAAGGGAAGTGAACTGAGCTGCTATTAACCAGCTATCATGAGCTGCCCGATTTCATATTATTAAGTTCATGAGGGAGGCAAGGCAAACGCACACACACACACTCTGACGCACACTGATCACTGACAAGAGGGTATTTCTTCACCTTCCAAAAAAATCCTGTTTTTATATAAATATATTTGTGTATGTTGTTTTAGGACAGGATACAATTAATTTTCAGTGAAGATCCACAAATCACACTGTCACACATTGTAAAGGTCCCATATCATGCTCATTTTCAGGTTCATACTTGTATTTTGGGTTTCTACTAGAACATGTTTACATGATTTAATGTTAAAAAAAGCATTATTTTTTTTGATACTGTCTGTCTGAATATACCTGTATTCAGCCTCTGTCTGAAATGCTCCGTTTTAGCGCCTGTCTCTTTAAGGTCGACACGATGACGCTCGCGGGTGAAAATGAAAAAATATTTTATTGGATGTGCCTTTCGTTTATACGGCGACAGCGTTTTTGGGACTTAAAAACGCACAAAAGTGAAACCACCCTCCAGAGTGGAAATCTTAAAAACGCTCCACCGTCGTGTTCCCGTCTAAAGGTTAAAAAACGCAAAATTCTGAAGACAGCGGTGTGGAGAGAGACGAGAAAAAGGCGTTCAGGTAGTCTGTTGTTACGGAGTAGGCTACAGAAATTATAGGCTCCTGTTATCTTAAAGATTTTCAATGTAATGGCTCAATATTCAAATGATTTCGACAGTGTGGATAAGGTTGTTATAGTTCGATGACCATATGTAGGCTGTTCATTTGAGGCCAGAGTAGACTACCACTTTGCGGATGGAGAGAGAGCGAGTGGCAGCAGCCAGCGGGCAGGGGAGGGTCTGCTTCACCCTCCTCTGCCCGCTGCCGCTCGCTCTGAAGCAGCGGCTGAAGGGCTGCGAGGCTCAGGATATTGGTAGTGCTCCCGTGGGTGCTGTGCTGTGGCTTATCATCATCAGACAAACATGCAACTCCACCTCCTCGTCTTTCCAGACAAGCTTTTGTTGTTCGCTTCGACATGTTTTGGTTTCACGCTACTAAGGAGAGAAGTAGAAGGAAGGTTCTACGTAGGCACGCGACCTTGGTGGTGTTGTGTGGCAGTGCCACCTAGCCGCCTGGCATGCATACTACATCGAATTTCACACACTTTTGCGTCACCATATGCACGCAGATTTCCCCCCCCCCAAAACTCTCGTCTAAACGCGGAAGAACAACTGAGAACGCAACGCCACTTTTGCGTTTTCTCTTCAGATCGTTTCCGTCTAAACATGAAGACCCCATCCTGAAAATGCCCAGCTCTGATTGGTCAGTGTTTCCAGGTCTTCTGTATCTGTGCTCTCGGAGTCTGTGCACTGTGTCATTGCAGCTGGGGAATGACTGTAACGGCACTGTAGCAGCACTTTATATAGTATAGTTTTGACATTACAACTGTACTGAAGTCCTGACGGCTCATTTAAAGGCACAGTTTGTAAATACGGGCTGTGTGCATTTCTCTGTGGATTGAGTATTTCTATACTTTCACAGTATTTATACAGCACCTTACCTTTATTATCCAAACATACTTGAAAATCTCACTTCTTACAATATGGGACCTTTCATAATTACATTTAAACTTTCACAGGCTTTTTTTTTCTGAAAACAGCGTTAAATTCGAAGTACATGCATTCATCATTTCATGATTCTTACTCGTGCAAAAAGATCATATGCTGTCTATGAAAGGAAATGTAAGATGAAGGTGAACAAAAAAACGTGTTAATAATTTAGATTTGACATAACAGAAATTAGAAAAGTTATTATAACCATCGTATCATCTCATTTCAATGTATAGTAGACATTTTTGGAGAAGTAAGAGCCGCTGGCCAGGTGGCTGTTAAGTAATTCACAGAGATCTTGAGACAAGATAAAAGCTGTTAATATGGCTTCATTAAGTTTTTAATATAGTTTCCGGCAAGAAATAACCTGATATGCAAGAAATTAGAATCCTGATATGTGGTCAGTTTATTTAAATAACGGCTGGTTGGAAATTTGCTGCAATGTTTTCAGAGATGAGAGCCGCCAGTCATACCGGCCGGCAGCCATCTCTGTTGATACTGCTGCCGACCGGCCGACGGCCATCTCTGTTGATACTGCTGCCGACCGGCCGACGGCCATCTCTGTTGATACTGCTGCCGACCGGCCGACGGCCATCTCTGTTGATACTGCTGCCGACCGGCCGACGGCCATCTCTGTTGATACTGCTGCCGACCGGCCGGTGGCCATCTCTGTTGATACTGCTGCCGACCGGCTGACGGCCATCTCTGTTGACACTGCTGCCGACCGGCCGACGGCCATCTCTGTTGATACTGCTGCCGACCGGCCGACGGCCATCTCTGTTGATACTGCTGCCGACCGGCCGACGGCCATCTCTGTTGACACTGCTGCCGACCAGCCGGTGGCCATCTCTGTTGATACTGCTGCCAAGATTCCGGCAACACACTTGTTTCGTCTGCTTACGTAAACGCCATTAACGACTACTGATGACGTATCAGAGTCTTAAAGGGTTGTTTCATTTCATAGGGGAAGATTTCAATCGCTAGCCCTTTAAATTCTGTTCTGAGGGTCAAGTCAAACAGCAAAGGGGCATTCAAAATAGGATTTTCGAGTATTTGTCTACTTTAAGAAATGGCATTGGGCATAAGTTAGTCCATATCCTCGAAGTCCCGCTTCCGGGATTGCTCCGTTGCCGACAGAAATTCTGCCGGATCTCACTCATTTAGGCCGGATATCCGTTACCTTGGGCTTTCTTTGTGTTGGCATTTTATATTCTTGTCGATTTATGAAGACTATGGTTAACTGCTCCTCAGATCTCTGCAGGGTAAATCCATATCTGTCCAATCTGAGTTTTCTGTTGCACGACAAAAACAACTTTTGAACGTACACACGTTCCACCAAAACAAGTTCCTTCCCGAGGCTATTTTGCAGAGGCGCGGTTGCTCCGTACGGCGCTTAGCGCTGGCCAAGACAATTGTAATTGGTTTAAAGAAATGCCAATAAACCAGAGCACGTTTTTCTCCCATCCCGGAATGCTGTGTGGACTAGCCAGACTAGGCCTTAGTAAGCACAATAATAGAACAAGTTTAAATTCCTGTACCGCCATAACTAGCCAAAGGTAAGGGGCTGCACATTGTGTTTTGAAATTTCAAGGACCAATTCAGTGTTTTTCCATGTAGACTGTGACGGTAACTCTATTAGCTCTCCACCTCCACCCTGGCCGTCAGTTGGCCCGACAGTGTGTGTCTGGATGCACTCCACTGCTCATGACTGCTTTTGACATGCTGCTGCAGCCGATATAGTCCAAGCCATGATCCAACACTGCTTCTATCATGTAGATGTGACAGTGTTGGCTAAAATGTTTAAGTTTTAAGTTATTTATTATCAATGCACAACAATTACAAAAGCAGTTGTCAATCAAAATGTTTGGGTCTCAGGCTCCCTCCAACTAATTAAATATGTTTTCAAAAAGAAATCACACAAATAAAAAAATTTAAAAAAATCTTTGAATCTAAGACATAAAATAGTGCAACACAGTGATAAAATATAACATGAATGAAAATATGAAATAAGAAAAGCAGATGTATAAGCATAATAAGGAGTATATATATATATATATATATATATATATATATATAAAGAGATGTAAACCGTTTGAAAACAGTAGTTAAAGGATAAAAAGGTAAAGTGACAAAATGTCACACAGAGAGATGAAACCTAAGGAGGCGAGACAGAGAGGTTAGAGGAGTGAGAAATAGGGTGACAGACATAAATAGGCCATCACACAGTTTTAGTTCCCTGTACTGTGTGACGCTGTGAAGTGGAAACGTGTGGATGTATATCTTTTTTACGTGATGCTGTGTCTGTTTCCATCCATCTAGCCCTCCTGCGGACACCAGAGAAAGTGATGATGAATGTGGATAGGCAGATCTTTCTTCACCTCCCACAACAATACCTTGGGCATTCTGATAAATTGTGCTTCACACGTGTCTCAAAGAACAGTGGCAGCAAAACATAGAGTGATCAAATTTTGTATTATGAAAAGTGTTGGGTCTCACTTTTTTTTTTTGGCATACTGCTTATTTAAGGAAGTACTCCTTCCACTTCCATTCCAGTCCGTGGTTTTGTGTCTCTTTTCTGTCTCGTTGCTTTGGTCTTTTTAGTAAGTAAGTAAGTAAAGTTTATTTTTATAAACACAGCTTGCGCTGACCAAAGTGCTATACATAGGGCACATACTGCAAAGGCAGTCGGACTGATCAGTCGGGTCCCCGAGGTCCAAAAAAGTGCCTCAAAACACAATGAGGCGACGCCGACTTGAGCGTACGCTCTGCGCGTGCGTGAAACGTAATACGTCTCCATAGCAGCAGGCGGCACTGCTCTGTATTGTTTCCCAGAAAATGAAAACCGGCAGCTGATAGGACGAATGTGTCACCTGGGTCTTTTTTCTCTGGAAATTCACAGCCAGACAGAACACGATCTCATATTGTACTAAAATAGTTCACGGAAACGTGTTTCTGAAAACATTTTAAGCGAGAAATAGGCCACGCAGTTGCTGAATCTGTCTGCATTTCAGATCGACAAAGGTCAGTCAGTTAGTTTATTTTGCCATGTCTTTGTAGTTGTATTGTGTCTCTTTGTGGTCATTGTGTGTGTCTTTGTAGTTGCTTTGGTGTTTTGTAGTTATTTTGTATCCGTTTATAGTTGTTTTGTGTCTCTTTGTAGATGCTTTGTGTCTATTTGTGGTTGTTTTGCCCCTTTCCATATTTGTTGTGAGTCTCTTTGTGGTCTCTTTGCAGCTGTTTTACATCTCTTTGAAGTTGATTATTTGTGGTCATTTTGAGTCTCTTCTTGGTTGGTTTGTGTCTCGTTGAGTGACATTTTTCAGTTGAAGGCAAGGGGGGCCCCTGACACTTTGGGCCCCTCAGCCTGTGCTCGGTATGCCCGTTCAGTAATACATCAATGACCAAGTGTCAGACAAACAAAGTTAGCAAGTAGCTGGTAAATTAATGAAGCGTTTAGCAGTAAAAGTGGCATAGATTTATTTCAGGCATTGGTGGAGACCAAAACAGAGCTAAATGAAGAGGAAATATTGGACTTACATTAATAACCATGCCTATGGAGGTTGTGGCCTTGTGAAGCATCCTAGGTGCAGAATTGGTTGTCTTGCTCTATCACATACTGCATGGGATAATATTACATTGTGTCCGATGCTCATTTTCATTCCAAAAGCTTAATGCCTGTTGGCTCAGGCTGATATTGTGGGGTCTCATCCAAGCATAAAGCCATTGCTGCTAAAAGAAAGAGGAGGTGTGAATGTCCTCTTTGGTTTTTCAGCTCAGTGACAGAAGAGTGGAATAAGAGCATCCTTGTCCCCCCATACCCACTCTGCCTCTGAATGTTCCTCCTCTCTCCAAGTTAGTGTGCCGCTGTTCTCAGCCCCCTGTGGCCTCATTATCACACAGACAGATTGAAACACAGCAGCCATATCTGATACTAAGCACAATAGCCCACACACAACCTTAGATGGCCTTACTTCACAGAAACTTAAACACACAAACTGGTATGAATCAATAATAATCCCATTATTGATCAACACTGTTCTTAGTCAATCGACTTAGTAATAATATTAAAATAACTGGCTTGGCAGATTGACAGCCATTTTTCCGTTGAACTTTGTAACTACATTTTATCGTCTACAAAACGTACTTGCGGTGTACCACAAAGGTCAATCCTGGGCCCTATTCTTTTCTTTTTTCACATGTTTCCTATTGGTCACATAGTTAGTAGTTATATATTGTTTCATTTTTCAATCCACCACTTTAGTCTGGACTGTACTGTTTAAGCTGTGGATGGATTTCCATAAAACTGTATGGAAAAATCCATGGTTCTCAGATGATGTATCCTTATGACTTTCCTGATCCTCTGTTTTAATGTATCCAGTGAAATATATTAACTACTATTTCTTTTTACACATTTTAATGAGCATTGTAGGAGGGAGCCTAAGATCTAAGATTTTCATTGCCAACGAAAACTGTAACTGTAATATATTATAATATTACAATGTGTAAACATTTAGCGCAAAGCACAGCAGAAAATGTTTAATTCTATTAATCACTCAAAGCTTTTAACTCTAAGCTATACCTCTGATCTACTCAGCCCATTCGTATTGGGACACACACTTAGGTCAGTGGCAGTAGGTGACCATGCCATGTTACATAAACTGTGGCATTGTAAACTTTTTTTCATTTAAAAGTCAAATAATAATATACAGTACAACTGACTTTTAACTGATTTGTATGACTTTTTTATTTTTTTAATCTCATTTATTTGGCTTTACTTTTCACTGTATAATCATATTACTGTCTTTTGTTTAAGCACTATGTTTGCTTTTTGTATGTTGCTATGAAAAGTGGTATACAAAAACAGTTATCTTTGCTGATCTGTGGCGGGTAGATGACAGCGACATAATTAGCGGGGCCAACAGGTTCGCCGGGGTGGACCACTAATCTCAGCGTTAATTAAAATTCAGCTTGTGCAGCTCATCAAAACAAATAGGGCAGAACAATAACGAGAGGAGTGATGGAGTTCAAGAAGGGAGGGGGATAACAAATGGGGCGTATACATTTGTGTAAGAGAAGGAGAAAGAATGAATACATGAGAAGACAGCGGTTCTAACATGCTTACAGAGCATGAGTGTGTCTGTAACCAATGATAGTGGGGTCCCACCCTCGTAGAAGATGATAGGGTGAGACACCGGGGAGGGACGAGGACATAAGAATTAGGAGGAATTTCGAAATACACGAAAAGGAGCCCCAAAGTGCCAAAAAGCATGTTCACAATCCGACAGGTTAAGAAAAGTGAGATCGGGACACGGCAGCTAAAATGAAACAGAGCGATCCCTCCCTCTCTCTCTCTCTCCTCTTCACCCTGTTTTCTTCTGTTCCTCTCTTGGCAATTCCTTGTTCTTCCACTGAATCAGCCGTCTGCCAAAATGACTTCCCTGGTTCTCGAGGCGACAAGGCCCTCGTCAGAACTCAGAGCACCGGAGGGGGAGAATTGGCAGGCAGAAGCATAAAGAGAGAGCCAAAGAGGAGTGAAAGCAAAAGTAAACAAATGCAGATGGTCTTTGTTGTCACAGTCCGTCGGTGGATAACATGGCGAGTCATTTCACCTCTCGGGGCGAGGTGAGGGATACAAGGCTGCCGCCATGTCATGATGGAAACATCACGTTTGCTGTATTCCTCCTCCCGTCTTTTCTTCTCCATCGCTCCCACAGAAGGACCTTCCGAAATAAACTCCCTCGCCTCTCAACAGCAGCAGCCCATCTGTCTCCCTCTCTTTCGCACGCACGCACGCTCTCTCGCTCTCACACACACACACACAGGTGGAATATAACTAAGTACATTTACTCAAGTACTGTACTAAAGTACAAATTGTAGGTACTTTTCTTACTTTGTCTTTTCATGCCACTTTCTACTTCTACTCCGCTACATTTCAGAGCGAAATAGTGTACGTTTTACTCCACTACATTAATCTGACAGCTTTAGTTTTTAGACTTTTACTTGTAACAGTATTTACAAGTAGTTACTGTATTTTTACAGTGTGGTGTTAGACTTATAAAACTAATTTCTGAAACTGACCCTATGTTTGGGGGGGTGTCTAACTGCATGTCAATCACTGCTCATGCACACGCATTCATTCTCCCTTGTGGGGGGAGGGGCTTAGGAGACCGTTTTTGGGTTTCAGCAGAAAGGGGGGGAGGGACTGAGAAGTTGTCGATGTTCAAATTCTTTGGCTAAGTCCTGGATCTTCACAATCCTACCTACAGCACCTTTAAATAAAGGATCTGAATACTTCTTCCACCACCAGTCACAGAGTTTACATTACCTTTATCCAGCCTGCTGGGGGAAGAGACAAGGCACTGAATACACAACAGTGGGTTTCTCTCTGTATGATGAATATTTAGCAAAAAAGAAGACAAAGACAGACTGCTGGGACACATTCACTCTGTTTCTGCAGGAGTTTTCCTCATCTTTGACTGAGAGAAAGAACCCATCATAAAAATGTCCCAAAAATATCCAACATGTCATTTTTTCTAATATTCCTGAAATCTTAAAGCAAAAAAATAAATAAATATAAAAAAAAAAACACTCTTAAATCAGTTTGAGTGATCCCACTTACAAACACTTGTGCACCCAGAGAATAACTGCAAATAAAAAATGACATCCATTCCAAAAATAAAATGCACACTGCTTATAAAGATAAATGTATTTATTATTCAGGGTTGTGCGTATACATGCTGTGTATTATTGTTGTTGTCTGAACCTCAAAAGAAAAGCCATCAGACACACAGTCGGCAGCAGTGGAGAAGAATCCTCTCACGCTGGATCCAAGATAACGGGAGTGAGAGCAGATAGTATACGGAGGATCGGAAGAGAGAGCAGCTTCTTCACTGTGACGCAACTAATACAATTAAATGCACGCACGCTATTGAAATGTATGCACGTGGAGTTATACAAACTTTTTATACACACTCACGTCTCCACTGTCAGATCCATGCGACATGAATGTGGGAGCTGGAACACAGGGCCAGGATAGGACAACAGGGGCGCATTGGTTCATCTGCAAAATATTGCCAGTCCAATTCATCCAAGTTGTCTTTATGTTATGGTCTATCAAGAGTCTGTAGTTAACTTCTGGGCAAACAGTCAAGCCAGGATATTTTGTACAAGTGCTACATATTTTCAGTAGGCTGCCACTGCTGCTCTGCATATTTCTTTATAAGCACATTAAGATACCTGAATTTCAATATGGCTCCACTGATCAAACGTCCCTGAAAGCCTGCTGAAAAAAAAAAAAACTTGAGTTGATATTTGAGGTAATACTGTAGCTGGTCTTCCTAATAAAGAATAGGCTGGAGTTACAGGTTTGGAATAAAAAAGGACGAAAGCCCCAGTTATCTCATGGTGCTGTCAACTATCCCTACCAATATCGTATTTACTTTTTAAGCGCTGGCATTCTTATATGGCAATGTCAGATTCACTAGAACAGAAGGAGGCAGAAATAGACTAGGCTAGGCCTGCAGATTGGAAGAGTGTAGTCTATGAAGATTACAGTCCTCCTGTTGAATATCAGTCAATTCTTCAGTCGTCACTCTGAATGTACGTCCGTGGTCCCGTCCAGCAGGAGCCTGCGTAGTTCCTGGGGGTCAGTGACAGGAAGAGAACAGGTGTAGTCCTGGCAGACGTAGGCTGTGGCGACACCACCCTGCTGGGACATGGAGGAGAGGACGGGCAGACGCTGGCACAGGAAACCGTCTGCATCGCCGTCAATGAGCATCAAAACCTGCCAGAGGGAGAAGGGGTAAAGGAGGAAGAAACGTAGGAAAAAAGGAAGTTAGTTTAATGTGTCAAAAATGTACTATTTTGGCTTTTTAGCATGACATCAAGAGAGCGCAGAACTGCTAAAAAGGCAGAAAAGAGTTCTCAAACTGACACAAATATAACAATAATGGACACAAATATAATATTGCAAATAGGAACATTTTGTGGAGCATCCATTTTTCAGTGGAGCATCTCAGCAGGGGATGGATCCCAGCTGTGAAAGTGATCACTTTCTATTTTTTTTTCATTTAACAACTACACAATTATCCATAAGCATTCAGACAAACTAACAGAACACTCTTTATAATAACATTCAATCTTGGCTCAGGAGCTCCTATCGTCTCATGCCCACAACTGAAGAAAGACAACGGAGTGCGTGGATAAATATTTAATTCAATTTTATTTATAGTATCAAATCATAACAAGGTCATGACCGAAAGAACAAGATCCAGGGTACAAGCGGCCGAAATGGGTTTCCTCAGGAGGGTGGCTGGCGTCTCCCTTAGAGAGGGTGAGAAGCTCAGTTATCCGTGAGGAGCTCGGAGTAGAGCCGCTGCTCCTTTGCGTCGAAAGGAGCCAGTTGAGGTGGTTCGGGCATCTGGTAAGGATGCCCCCTGGGCGCCTCCCTAGGGAGGTGTTCCAGGCACGTCCAGCTGGGAGGAGGCCTCGGGGGAGACCCAGGACTAGGTGGAGGGATTATATCTCTAACCTGGCCTGGGAACGCCTCGGGATCCCCCAGTCGGAGCTGGTTAATGTGGCCCGGGAAAGGGAAGTTTGGGGTCCCCTGCTGGAGCTGCTACCCCCGTGACCCGACCCCGGATAAGCGGATGAAGATGGATGGATGGATGGAAATCATAACAAGAGTTATGTCAAGACACTTACAGACAGAGTAGGTCTAGACCACACTCTATAATTTACAAGGACCCAACAATTCCAGTGATTCCCCCAAGAGCAAGCATTTAGTGCGACAGTGGCGAGGAAAAACTCCCTTTTAGTGAGAAACCTGGGACAGACCCAGGCTCTTGGTAGGCGGTGTCTGACGGTGCCAGTTGAGGGTGTGACGAACAGTGGCAATAACAGTCACAATAAAGATAATGGAACTATCAGCAGAAATAGTAGTTGTAGTAGTTCACGGTGTAGCAGGGCACTGCAGGGTGTAGCAGGACATAGATACGTGCTTTACGTGTCCTGCCTGCAGCAGAAGTGGTTCCCAAATAAACCTCAACTCCATTGCTACACCAGTGTCGCCCTTCCACACCCAACGCAAATCATTCAAATATGGGAAACTACTGACAAGTAGAGTGCTGATCGGGCCGCATTTTTCTGTCCTAGCCCGGCCCGCGTCTGACAGAGCAGTAACCGAACCCGACCCGAGCCCGACACAGGTAAAATCGCATTTCTTTTCTCATACTAATGACACATGTAGGCTACGTTTGTTTGTGTGGAAAGCTTTTACTAAGCAACTGTAGGAAGTCATTCGGAAATGTCAACAGATGAGCGCATCAGCGCACACGGGGCAACAAGCGCACGTTAATAAGCTCTTTTAAATTTCAATGCCTTATCGCGCTGATGTGACCGAGCCCGACCCGAACCCGAACATCATTTCTAAATATCTGTCCGAACCTGGTCCGGCCCGTCAGGTACCGTCGGGCTGAGGTCGGGTATCCATCCTCTAGTGTGAGTGCGGCTCAAGGTAAAAAAATAGGGGATAAGGAGATCGCCTGTCAACGTATCTGCTTATGTTGCTGTATGTGTGTGTGTGTGTGTGTGTGTGTGTGTTTGTGTGGGTGCTCTCGGACAGGCAGCAGAGCGAAGTTAAAAAGGGCTGCCCTGTCGATCCCTAAGGCAGCTTCCTGTCAAACACGTGTCATTTCCTCCAGGCCCGGCAACACCCGCGGACAACAACGGAGCGCGAAAATGACAACATAAACAACATGCGGAGACAGAAACGATACGAGGAGGGAGCGGAGGAGGAGACAGAAAGGCAGAATGTGGACAAAGCTCCGGTGATACATCTCATCTCAGGTCAAGTTCTGCCAGAGAAGACTGACATGCATGTCAGACGGCCGACTGGCGGGTCGATCAGAATACGTCAAAGGGTACACAAATACTGATGGCTGTTGGCTTGATTGATCGTCGGAGCTGGACAAAATGCAGGACATGTCCATCATTTCAATACACCTTGCAGTATAAACGCGCTTGTACGGAGAGATGGGGAGCTTAAAAATGCCCACAGCCAAAGAAAAGGCGCACTGCGGTCCCGAGACCGGCCACTTCAGTGAGATTGACCGGAGGGTGTGTGAATATGTGGCTGAAAATGAAATGACGGACCGCCCAATCACTAGATCACATGAGATCACATCATCCAAGTAAGTACTCTGGAAATCACCAGAGAGTTAAACATACCTGCCACCGAGTTTAAAGCCAGCCTCGGCTTGTAGTGCAGGCGTAATGGGCTGTGTTTGCGGCGGAGGACAAGTCTCGCCCAGTGCTCGACTGCAGAGAGAATTGCTGCAGTCTTTTCAGCGCTTTGTGATTAACTTAAGAGAACTCTGTAATGGCAGTTTCTGGTCCAGCAGGGGTAGAGGTTTCAAAGTTTAGTGAATGTAACAAATAAGACAGTCGGAGAACTGAACCAAGTTAGGGTTTCGTATTTATTAGGATATATTTGCAAATATAGGAAGAATAACAGAGTCACAAAAGCACAAAGCAGCTCAGTGAGTACCGATTCTTCAAATGAGTCAAGGAAACACTGAGCAATGCACATTGGGAAAAGGGGAGTGACAATTCAAACATGATCTATCTACAACAATGGTTTACATTTTCTCACAGACAGTGTCCAGATAATGTTAACAGGTTATAGGTTAACATGCACATAAAGATAAAGATCTTGTCAGATACCTTTCTAAATCTCCCAAGGTGTCATAAACCCACTTCACCTTATCCCCTGTCCCCCACTTTCACATCTGGGGTCACATTCCCCGGACATCGTAACTGACTAGGGAGGAACGGATCTGGGAGGGAAGATGGTTTATAGTGTCCTTGTAGTTTATCAGTTTAAACAAAGGGCCTATGCTTCGTCTCCCAGACTTTCTGTCTCAGCAGTTTAAGCAGGATCGAATCAACATGATAAGGGGAGACAAACTGTTCTTTCAATAGTGCTGAGAGAAGGCTATGTGTTAATAAAAACATAAGAAATAAAAGGAACAGTGCTCAAGTGTAATTTTTGCCATTACAACTCATACAGACTTCTTTATTAAAATGCGATTTGGGGCCCTATCTTGCACCCAGCGCAATTGACTTTGTACACCGACGCATGTATCATTCCTATTTTGCACACGATGCACAGCAGACTTTTCCCTCAACACATTCACACAACACTTTGGTAAATTAGGGAATGAACTTTCGCTCCCGGGGGCGGTTCAGCAAAAAGAGGAGGCGTGTTCCGGCGCAAACGTTCCCTAGGGGCCATTTTGCAGTTTCAGAAAACAGCTCCGCCACAGACCAGGAAAGACCTAGTCTAAAGTCAGTGGCGCGTTATTCAGATGCTATTTTAAGGGCGCACGCTTGACCGTAATGTAGAGTGTGCACACCGCGCATACACTTTGCTTCTCTCATCTCACGGACCCAGCAGTTTCCATTTTTGCAAACCATACATAAATACAATGAAAAATATGACCTTGTTTTACACATTTCCATGAATCATGAATGTGTTGATGACATAAATGAGGAAATATTAGAGGACTTAATGAGATGTGATGTTGAACTGCATGTGCCGATGCCCCTTAACCCAAATGCCCCAGCAGCAGCACGGGAGAGGAGAGACAGAAGAGCTGCATCGTCTATAGTGAGGTAATCTCGGTCTAATGTTCGACTACATTGCAAAAATATCACCATGCATTCATAACCTCGTGATTCAGTGAGAGTGAGCCTCCTCTTCTGTCCCCTGTCTGCCAGCCAGCATTCACCCAGGCCATAATGCAAAATGGTTTGCATCTGCTCCATCCTGTCTCAATGAGACCTCGTGCTCTCATTCAACGGAATTAATGCGCCCCAAGTGCTCCACTCAGCCATTTAGACGCTCATTTGTGCTGGTAGGCACCTGCCCTTCTAATGCCAAGGAACTATCAATGGGTTACGCTTCGCCTCTCCTGCCATTGAAGGCTGCACCACCGCAGCGGTGGGGTGATTCTGTTCCCAGTACTAAATGAGATGCCTGCTAAATGGGGAAAAAAATGAAATTCCTCCTTAGGGGATGATGAAGGGATGCTGCCCTTATCTTATCTTATTCTCTGCAGTGATGCTGGGAAACCTCTGCACACAGCTCAGAGCATAAATAACCTGAAACACAGGAATCACACAGATCACTGTAGAGGGTTGGCAGAAAACATTTGAAAGGGTTTAACACACACAGACAGACAGACAGACACACACACACACACACACACAGACACACACACACACACACACAGGGGAAGACTGGTGAGGAGTGTGATGGAATGTGGTCATAGCGGTGTGACCGTTGCTATGGAGACAGGAGGAGGATTTCCCTGCCAAGCTGAAACCTTTTCCTCTCTGTTCTGACTCTTTGTTTTGCTTGTCAGCTTCACGCAGTCCCTCTCTGGGGCCAGACCATATCCAGCCGCGCGCCCTCATCTGAAAGGCCACGCTGTAGTCTGTCCGTGTCACAACAACTCTATCTGCACACACCCCTGGGGACTGGACAGGACCAGAGAGTGTGTGGAAGAGTGATGGAGAAAGACATCAACGGAGGGAGACAGGGAGACAGATTGTGTGGGAATGTGTACACAAGGCTTGTGAACATGATGAAGTGAATGCAAAGTGTGCGGTCTTGTATTCTGTGCAGTGCAAAATGTGTGTGTGTGTGTGTGTGTGTGTGTTTGAAGCTGTAGCAGACAGCACAGTTGGCTACACATGAGAGCACAGTCAAACTCCCACTGGGTTAATTCCTTCATACAGTGGGCAAGCCTGAAACAAATACATACACAACACACACACACACACACACACCTTGTCCCCACACTGGCTGCTCCCTCCCACTCGTTCTCTCTCATTCTGCCAAAACAGTTGAGCTCAAAGAACACAGTGTACCTGTGCTGAAAGTAACACACACACACACACACACACACACACACACACACACACACACACACACACACCTCTTCAGGAACCATTGAAATGTTTTCTCTCCCATCGGTTTCTAACCCTGCTAGTCCGCACACGACTCACATAGCCGACCACTATCAGCAAGATAGAGCTACAGAAACCCAATGAACACACCAAACGTACACTTTAGAGAGCCGCTGTCGCACCTGAGGAAGAGGGATGGTGGTAAATAGCGCCGCAGCCAAGCGTGAGCAGATTTACTCCCTCCATCCCTCTCACTCTGCGCGCACGTGTGCGCACACACACACACACACACACACACACACACACACACACACACGGACCTGCTCAGTCATCATAACAACCTGGCATCTGGGTCGCTGCCCCAGGACAAACACAGACACACACATTCACACTCTGAGACAAAATGTGGGGCGATGGAGGGCGGCGGTGCAGCAGGGCCACATGCGCCACACACACACACACACACACACACACACACACACACATTGTCAGTCATCCGCTGACACCAACTTCACCATCAGCTTCATTTACTCAACTGAATATTCATCAGGAGAGAGAGGAGGGGGAAAAGGGTGCGGTAAGAGCACTGGAGAGAAAAGATAGGCGGGAGGGAAGAAGGCAAAGAAACCAAAAAAAGATTAAAACAGACGTGCAAGGAGCCATGAATCATTGTTCACTGATCGGGCTGAAACTGCCGTGTCGTAAGAAATTAGCGCTGTCCTCGATTAAAGAAGTTCTTAGTCGACTAACACTCATACGATTTTGGTGACTAATCGATTAGTTGATTTGATCGACAGATCTGTAAAACGGAGTTTCTCCACAAATGAAAAAGCACCACTTTACTCTCTCATAAGTGCTCAAAGGTTTCTTGGAAATAGGTCATTCAGCACGAAAGAGGCATTGCAAAGTTAATCGACTAAAGAAATCTCAGTGGACTAAGAAAACGGCCGATTAGTCAAGAGGGGGCAGCCCTATTAGAAATCACGTATCTGCCAGTCATTGTACAATTTGGACTCGGTATTTATTATTCACCTGATTATTAGTACGCTTGTTCCTCACAACTAGGCATGTGTTTTTATACAGTATCTAAAAGGATTGTTTATTTTGTGTGTATTCATTTACTGATCTCCCTTTTCCTCCACCTGTTTTATGCATTAGGGTCCCACTGACTGTGAAGGAGCTCTAGCATCCAGACTAATGCGTGACAGCATGGCTCTCAACAACAACAAAAAACACATTTCATTTGGCTACTTCTGAATAAAAGGAAAAATCGGAATAAATGAGAGGGAAATCTAAATAAATACAGGTGGTTCCATACGGGGCACAAGGGCTCACTGAATGGTTTAAAAAGAATGTGAATCATATGCACTTGGCCTCTGCAGTCACAGATCTCAACCCAGTTGAACACCTGCCGTGTTATTACAGGGCTTTAGCACTAAAAGCATAAGTTCAACAGCGCCAGAGAGAGGCCATTAATTCCAATGGAAAGTCCAGCTGTGCTCTCTCAAGGCAGCTGCATGAGCCATAGCCGCGCACGCTTTGCTGATTTTCTCACTAGGTTTAGCAGCCAAAGTTCAATTAACCCAAACTTACTGTAGGCCCCAAATACGATGAGCTCCAAAATGCCCAATTTCATTGACAGGAGGCAGATGTTCTATATATATATATATATATATATTTTTACGCACAAACATTACTATATTCCCACAGAGTAAAACTTCCCCGCACGCATGCTCTCTCACACACACACACACACATAATACACTCCAAGTCAACTCTCATACAACCCACATTCATTAATTCATCTTGTTACCAGACTCAAATTGTTGCAAATGTAATTACGAATGCAATCGTTGTTGTCTATCTTATTATGCACATCTTTCATTTCTACCTGCATGCACAGTTGAGCGACACATTGCCATGGTTTGCAGTGCAGTATGTTACTGTTTGGGCTTTTGTCTAGAGCTCCGTCTGTGATATTCTGTCTTGCACTAAAAGAAAAACTAAACAAGTTTCTGCTGTTGTTGTTGTTGTTGTTGGGCAGAAAAACATCAAATAGGTTATGATTGTCAAAATTCTTTCTTATATGCAATTTCAATTACGAAAACACCTTTGGAACCTGAAAGCTTTAGTGCTTACATATTTTTTTTTTTATATTAATGAACGTCTGTTACCAACAAACCATTGCCAAATGAGTTAATACAAAGTTAAAGTGTAAAAAAAGTGTGTATAAAGTTAGGTGTTGTCATTACTTAGAATTCCTCATGGGGGCGACATAAACTACGCACTATAGCTTTAAAAAAGAAGAATAAAAAATGGACGCGCTCATTTGTGTGTCTTCGGACCTGAGCGAGAGTGAGTGGGCAAGCGTGTTCGGGTGGCGTGCTCTGGCCTTTGTCGTGCTGAGCATCAGTTTCCAGCTGCTGACAGTCTGTACAGGTCCCTCTCCACTAAATCACCGGCGTCTCCGCTGAGATTTCAGGACCTTGGTGTCTGAGCAGAATTAACGCCTCTCTCCTCCATCAGGCCCCGACACCTACCGCATACTGCATTGGCTTCTGCTGCATTTAACATGAAAGGGAATTCTCATTTGCTCGTCATAAAAGTCATGTCAAGTTAAAAAATGTTTAAAGGAGATCAAATCTGAGTGTTATGAGGGCAATATTTTAAGTAAATGTCATGTCTTCAGCTACTACAGTAGCCCAGAAGTATAACAACAGAAGAATGTGTCCGCAGGTATTTTTATCCATACATCTTATGATGCACTTGTTGAGGGGTGAGTTACGGTATTTGGCAGTGCATATGGATTCTTGTATCAGCCTCAAAAATCCTGTAGGGGTCAGACTCTAATACCTTTTTCCAACTAAATTAGCTTGTATATGCAGGCTTTTTTTAAATGTAGTAAAACAATAAACATAGGGGATAGACTCATTTCCCATTGCAAATAGACGAGCACGCCTTTCTGTTTTTTTTTTTTTTTTTAAATGCCAAGTGGGAACATTGCCTTAAAGATGGAGACGACATGTGTCATAGCAGTGCCGGAACAGAATAGAATAAAATACACTTAGGATGGGCCATTTCTGTGTCTTCAAATGCTATTGAGGAGGGGGGGGGGGGCAAGGTGGAGGGTGGGGGGTGTGGCCTTGACCAGCTTGCGGCCACGGTTGTAGCTCTATTTCCTCATGGGCGGGCCAAATTCTCTGGGCAGCTGTGGGCGGCAGGCCAAGCAGAGAAAGGGGAGGTAACCTTTCCCCTGATGACGTCATAAAGGGAAGATTCCAGATCGGCCCATCTGAGCTTTCATTTTCTCAAAGGCAGAGCAGGATACCCAGGGCTCGGTTTACACCTATCGCCATTTCTAGCCACTGGGGGACCATAGGCAGGCTGGGGGAACTCATAATAATGTTAAAAAACCTCATAAAGTGAAATTTTCAGGCCATGGGACCTTTCACTTTGTTCTTGACACAGATCTTGGCTCCTGTTTCACAGTGAGGGTCACTCTGCTAAAAAACAGTGGTGAACAACAGTGACCCCTGAGAACAACTAGCGAGCGTCTGTATGTGTGAGATTAAAGACTGCTGGACTCCATGAGAGGTGTTTCATTAGCTCTCAGTCACACAGCAGTCAGAATCGGATTGTTGTTTTTTTTTAATTCAGCTTTGTTTCTATCGCATCACAGGAAACTTTAAACTAAGGCAGGTGTAGAGAAATGGAGTCTTGCGTCTTATGGGAAAGTAATGCTGGCTGGAACATGAGGGCTGTTACATCACACTGTGGGGGAGGTCATCTGTGCACTAGCCCACATCTCATTTCATGCTACAGTAATGTAGATGCACACGGGCATATGTTGTCTTTTTACAACGATCCACGAATGGATGATTCATGTATAGTGAGAGGATAAACATAACCGAGAAGAAGAGAGAGGGAGAGTCGCATGGGGAAAAAGACGGACCAGCTCGCCAAAGTAATTTAAACAATCGTATTAATGAAAAACAACATTATTTGATGTTGTGTTCAGTTTCACCGGGAGACACTGATTGGATGACAGTTTTGCCTCCCGATAGCTCATCAGATTCAGATGAGGGATCAAGTGAGGAAGACGAAGAAGAGGATTTAGCTTAGCTTAGAGGCTTTCCATTATTCAGAATCAGAATAAGGTTTGTTGCCAAGTAGGTTTTCACTTACAAGGAACAGCGTTGCTGTTTGGTGCATACTAACTGTATTTATTATACGTAAATATAATTAAAAATAAAGGCAAAGTACCAAGTCAAGAAATATAGCACAGGAAGACCACAATATGAAAAACATACTATTAAAATACTACAACAAATATGTACAATATATAACTGCTTTAGAGTAGGAAAGCCGTGCAGGTTTGAGCAGACAAATTGTTACAGTATAATAGTGTTTAAACTTTCTAAAAGTTGACATAAAGTCTTATGTTTTTACAATGAAAATAGTACTCAACTTCTCTTACTTTTTCCAGTCTATACCCTCAATGGACAACGTATCCAGAAAGATACAAACTGTAAAATGCTAAATAAAAGACTGAATGAAAGCGGGTTATGTAAGCACTGGAAAATGACGTTGTTACCCATTTCTGTGTTCGTGCACATTAACAGCATTAATGTTAGTAGAATCTTTTACATCTTAACATTAATTTAATTTGCAAAGTATGCTATTGAAAAATAAAAGGGCACTCAGAGAGCGCAGACTTCCTCCAGGGCCATGCCCTATCTCGCAATGTTATTGAAAGTGAAAAATGATTTGTGTATCCGCCCCGTGATTTGGATCCTAAAAAGTAATGAGTTCTTCCTTGGCCCATGCTACACCCTACCACCAAGTTTCATGAAAATCGGGCCAAGAGTTTTTCCGTTATCTTGCTGACAGACAGACAAAGCAACAAACCGAACCAAAAACAAACTCTGTGTCGGAGGACGGTTACAGGGTGAAACTAAACATGGACGATTGTTTTGACCCCCACTACGTCGGGACAAAATAAACACTCAATGGAGGGATGTACATTTTCAGATTAACACGTTTAGGAAGAACGGAGTGAGATAGACGTGTGTGAGAGCGTGATGACGAGCAAAATAAGAGAGGGGGGAGGGGGAGCAGGAGAAAAGAGAATGAGCGCGTTGACAACCTGCCTGGGAAGCACTTTCCTGCTAAGGGAAACATCTGGGACCTTTCCCACAGCTGTCAATCAACCTTGGTTCTGCTCTCTGACTGGTTATTAGGCTTAGTGGCTCAGAGAACAGGGGAATCAATTCCTGTAACACAATACTACATACAGACACGCACGCACGCACGCAACCTTTGATGAGAGAACCGAGGGATTGTGACGGAGGGGAGGAAGGAGTAGAGGTGTAACAAGGCAGCAGCAAGAAGTGAGGGAGGTCAAAGGTCACTGAGGAGGACTGTGAGAGCGCCTGGCTCTAATCCTCCTCTGCACTGTGTTGTTTCCAGTTGCTAGTTAGCCTCTGTCTAGACCCCCCATCTCCACCCGTCTCCTTCCTTCTCTCCCTCTGCTTTCCCTCCCCGCCGACCCGCTAACTCTTCCCCGGGTCTCTGAGGTCTTGTTAAGGGATTCGCAGTCATTTCCTTTTTTTTTTTATAAAAAGGACGCTCTCTCCTCTTAAAGGCCATGCTCGTCCCTTCCTTCTCCGCTAGTCCCACTGTGTCCTGCTCTCTCCTCTTCTCTAGGGAAAGTGATCAGGAAAGATGCAGAAGGGCAGGGAAGCAGGAATACATGGGAAACTTCAGTTATCTCCTTCCACCTTGTTTCTTGATCCTACAAAATCCCTGTAGCATAGGGCTGTTCGATTATGAAATATCGATAGACGGATATTGAAAATCCCGATTATTTAACACGATTACCTATTGACTTTTGGAAAGATGTTGCATTTAAAAAACGAAAGACAGATAACAGGGAAAACACCTTGAACTGTGAAATGCCCGATTTTTTCCCCCATTCAGGATACAAATAAGAGTTTACTAGCAAAAATATTAATAATCGTTTTTCTTGATTACTCTGTTTTTGTGATTGTTAGAAGCCGAAATCGAAATCACGATTAAAACTTGGTTAATTGCACAGCCGTACTTTAACACCTTCTGCCCCAAACATCTCTCACTAACACCAGCATCTAATGGTCCTCCTTAACACTTGTCACGGTCGCTCTTCCCAATCACATCCACTCAATTTCCTCACTTAAAGGACAAATCCGGCGCAAAATGAACCTAGGGGTTAATAACACGTGTACGGAGTTCAAAAGATAGTTTAGAAAGACAGTACCTTTCATGTATACAGGGGGCAAAACAGTCACGCTGTGCAACGTGCATTCAGTTCAGCTCACGTTGCACGGCGTTGGTCTGGTCGTGACTGTTTTCCCAGGATGGCGCCTGCCTGTATACATGAAAGATACAGTCTTTCTAAACTATCTTTTTAATAAACTGTCCGTACACTTACAATGTTCTCAATGCTTCGGTTTACATGTAGGGACCCTCATTATGCTACCGTGGAAGTGTGGTGCTATTTTGAGCCTTGTTAGTGGTGTAGTTTTTACTTTACCAGTGCCCCCGACGACTAGCGTTATAAGCTAATTAGCGGTTTGCGCTAAAACTGGTCACATTCGATTAACATGAAAACATATCCCAGAGAACGGTCGACTCGGTACACGTGTTATTAACCCCTAGGTTCACTTTGCGCCGGATTTCTCCTTTAAGTGCACCCCAGAGAGCCAGCAAAACAACTAACTGCTCTCTGTGAGTGCCTGACTTTAAACACACACAAGAACACTTACTTGGATAGTCTTTTGGGGGCAAAAGCACAGTAGAGAGTGATTAATATGCAGTGCCGATATTCAGAGGGGCTACAACAATGGGAACTCACGATGGGAATTACAGTCCTTGTAAAACATTATTCAACTCGTTAAATACCACACGTAAATCTTGCACTGACAGAAATTCATACTTCGTACCACTGTCGATGCTTTTGCCAAGATGCTTTGTTACTCTACTAAACTGTGCTCTATTAATGGAAATCACTATGCGTGATGCGGCATGGTTTCCATTTTGTGTAAATGTGTTCCATAAAGCACCAAGAGAGAACAAGACAAGGAGCAAACCAGGCAGAATTCGGGATTCTGGGAATGGTATTTTTCAGGATTGGAATTATTTTTGTGGTTGTTCATCTAAATTGGAAAAGATCTCCCAAACATCTACCGCCCTGCAGGCCAAGTCACAATGCAGCGGTTTGTTTCAAATGCAGATATGATTAACAACAGCAGCGTTTTAAGTTTAGCTTTAACCCATGTTTAGGAAAGAGTGACGATATTCAAATTTAAGACGTTGGAATCAGAGAATTTAAACCGATTATCAAAATAGTTTAAGATTTTTTTTATTAGTTGACAACTAATCAATTAATCGATTCATCTTTGCAGCTCTATCTCGCACTAATACAAAAATAATCAAAGTAACACCAACAAATGCTAATGCTAAATGCAGTCTGATGAAGTCCTTTCAAAACCCCCTTTATGTAGTGTGGAAAATGACTGTGCTTAGGGTGAAAACTAGGCTGATTAAAGCAGTTATTGAATGGAAGCCAACCTCAGTATTTGTTTTAAGTACAACTTTAAAGGTCTTATGATATGCTGCTTTTTGGATGCTTTTATATAGACCTTAGTGGTCCCCTAATACTGTATCTGAAGTCTCTTTTATATAGACCTTAGTGGTCCCCTAATACTGTATCTGAAGTCTCTTTTATATAGACCTTAGTGGTCCCCTAATACTGTATCTGAAGTCTCTTTCCCGAAATTCAGCCTTGGTGCAGAATTACAGCCACTAGAGCCAGTCCCACAATGAGCTTTCCCTAGGATGTGCCATTTCTGTGTCTGTGGCTTTAAATGCTATTGAGGGGGGCGGGGGCAAGGTGGAGGGGTGGCGGGGGGTGGCAGGGGGGGAGGGGGTGGCCTTGACCAGCTTGCCATGGGCAAAGCAGAGAAAGGGGAGGTAACCTTTCCCCTGATGACGTCATAAAGAGAAGATTCCAGATCGGCCCATCTGAGCTTTCATTTTCTCAAAGGCAGAGCAGGATACCCAGGGCTCGGTTTACACCTATCGCCATTTCTAGCCACTGGGGGACCATAGGCAGCCTGGGGGAACGCATATTAATGTTAAAAAACCTCATAAAGTGAAATTTTCATGCCATGGGACCTTTAAACAAAACTTCTAATAACTCACTAATGCAACCTTGCCGGCTAACCTGACGCAAACACAGGAGAAGAAACTCATCACTAATATGTCCTCATTGCCCTAAAAAGTATGGAAAATCAACCGGATTGGTCAGAGGCATTCATCTGGCCATAACAAACTTGTTTACTGTATGTTTAGGATCACTGTCCGGCTGCATGGGCCGGACGTTAGCAGACGTTTTGACTTCTCATAGTAGGTAAAATAATGATAATAAAAAACACATCGTATAAACCAAAGTAGTCGGTTTTCAATATCTCTTAAAATAATCTATATAATAAGATGACAATGTTCAGAGAAAAACTGATGAATTGTGCCAGTGTTTCCCTTTCGCTGACACCTTTCATACTCTATTTCACACTTCCATATGAGGGAGACAGAGAGCAGTAAAGCAGAGACACACCTGGCAGTAGAATAGGCATGAGGTGTGTCGGGAAGAGAGAGGAGAGAAAGTCCTTTAAAACAATAAAAAGCTAGAAGGACTGCATCTATAGTTGTGTTCCAACTCCCCTCCTCTCACGAACCCAGAGGCGTCTACAATCAACAAACCCGGACACAAATCAAGCTATATTTCTGTGTAATAGAAAAATTAACTGCAATTTATTGCAGCAATTACAATCAAGAGCGATGTTTCAGTACGATTATTAAGGCCGTAAATGATTCCAACAAGCAAAACAAAAAGTGCAGCAGAGTGCTGTTGGGTTGAATTGAGAAGCACAGAGTCTTGTGGTGAATTAAAATAGTAAATAAATGAAATGAGGTGAGGATCTCATGAGTTTGGCTCTGAGCACCTCATTCAACACAATTCAAGCGAGTCGGCCTCGAACCAGGAAAACAGGCGCGGGGTAATTGGATTGAAATTAGACATGTTCTCCTCTCATAGCTACCTAACATAACGTGGAGCACAATCCCCTCGCACACTCATCCTTCTCATCTTCTACTTCCGTTTATCTCATTTAACATCACTCCACCTCTTCCCAACCATAGTACTTTCATCATTCCTCTTTTGACTCCATCTTCCACTTTATCCTTTATCTTTCTCATACTGATTCCCATTCTCCACCAGTCTAATTGGTTTTCTTCCAATTATTCTGTTGCTCTCAGGGCAACCGTTAATACCTTCTGTTTTTTTTTTATTGCTAACAGAAATTATTCGCAAATTATATTTGATGACTAAATTAATCCTTTAAGCGTATAAAATGTCCCTAGTTGACGTCTTCAAATAGCTTGTTTTGTCGAAGAAACAGCAAATCCAGAAAAACGTAACAAATTGAGAAGCTTGCAATGGCAAATGTTTGGCATTTTTGTTTGACAGTTGACTGTTCGCTAAACTCCTCGCCGGAAAAAGCAACTGTCCAATCATAGCTTAGCAACCTCTACTAAGCACAACAGGCACGTCAAGCTTTAGATTTCTCTACATACTGCAGCAATGTGCATAGGCCTGTAACAATTGTTAAATAATTGTCTGTCATTTTTTAAACGTAAGCGTGGTTATTTTGTGTAACCGCAATTAAAGCATTAGAGCATTTTTTTAATGAGATGGGTCACACTTTTGTTTGGAGCCATTGAACATGTTTCCGATACCAGCGTGCATCCTGTAGCGTCACAGAACAGTAGCGCTCCTATGATCCCGCAGTTGCAAGTGAAGTTGGCTTTTGAACGTTAAAAATCCAACGAAGCACCTTTACATGTGTTTTAGTAATATAACGTCAGTTAGTCTGTCTATGTGTTTAATCTACTATTGTGCTTTGTTAAATTAGTAACGTTACCGACCGTAAATGACGATACTGTAGCGGAAATGGCCGTCATTCATTATGCTACTGAGTTCCACGGAGATTTGTGCTCTTATTCTTCTAATCTGTAAAGAACAATGGGTTTGCTAACATTAGCTACGGTCTTAAGGGGTATGACTGTTGATGATAATTGTTGATTTTGTTTAGATATGCCAAATTGTTCTTATATAAGGTCGGACTGTTGAGCTAAAGCTATGCTAGCGGCAGCTGTCACTTGTTGCCATATTTTTTTATTTATTTAACCTTTTTTAACCAGGTAGGCCATTGAGAACAGGTTCTCATTGGCAACGACGACCTGGCCAAGAAAAGCGTAAGCGTGCAGGACAACATACAGTTTCACATTCAATACAATACAGGAATACAGAATACAAAAGGCTACATAAAGTGCAGGTTAAGTAGGCATTACAGAGCCGGTGCAAAGTGAGGTCTAAGTAAGACGAAGGATATGCAAAAGTGATATGGTAATAACACAACATACATGAATAGGGAGTCTATAACACTGCTGGGATGTAGTGTAGAGCCAAACAAAACAAAACAAAAACAGTTTATTTATGATCTAGTTAGTGGTATTGATCAGTTATAACGCAATATATATGAATAGACAGTCTATATAAATGCTGAAATGTAGTGAAGAGTCAATATACAGTTATTGCAAATTGTGGTCTGGTTAGTGATATAGGTCAGTAATAACACAGTTAACTGGAATAGACCGTCTATGTAGATGTTGAATGTAGTGAAAAGTCAATATACACTTAGTGCAAATAGTGGACTAGGTAGTGATGTAGATCAGAAATTACACGATATGCATTAATAGACAGTCTGTAAAATGCTGAGATGTAGTAAAGAGTCAATGTACAGTAGGTGCAAAGTGTGGTCTAGAGAGTGATGTAGATCAGTGATATCACAGTATACATGAATAGACAGAATACTGTATATAAATGCTGAGATATAGTCAATATACAGTTATGCCAGAGCAACTCCAAACATCCTGGGCTGTAGCTGTCTCACGCAGTTTTTTGTTAATGATAATAGAGCTCAACAGTGTGGTTCCGTAAGTAAAAATCCCATTGATTTTCTCCATAACGATGATGAAGATTATTTTTTGGGGGCTTTTCCGCCTTTATTCGACAGGACAGCTAAGTGAGAAAGGGGAGAGAGAGGTGGAAGACATGCAGGAAATAGTCACAGGTCGGATTCGAACCCTGGACCACTGCGTCGAGGCATAAACCTCTAATTATATGTGCGCCTGCTCTACCCACTGTCCAACCCGGCCACTTCCATAAGGATTTAGATTATCAGCCATAATGTCTTAACCATCCGAGGTAGACTGACCACAAGCTACGAGGTTGTGCACCTAATGTTTCTGCTCCTGTAAAAGCTAGAGGTCGGGATGAAATCAAACTTGTATTAAGAAAAACATGTTTTATTCGCGATCTTATGGAGAAAAACTACACTACCCACAACCCTAAGCGTAACAGCAACATCTCTGATTGGTCCAAATCGCTGTTACCCTGGAAACGTTTACCGTACCCGCGAAACCGTGAAAGGCTAGAGCGAGCTTCTACCATTAAAGTCTATGATAGTTTCTCTACACAGTCTTGTACTTTTGCCTTTTTCAAAATGTTTTTTTTTTTTTTTTTTTTTTGCACCGAATCAAATGTTTTATAGTCACGATTCATCTCGTAGCTGGTTGGCTTGGTGTCAGGCTTAAAACTCTTTATATAAGCAATCTTTGAAACGTCAATGGAACAAATGAACGGGGAAAAACACTTCCGGAACCAGAGCCGTTAAAAAAGTGGGCGGTCACTGTTGAGCTCTCTGCTCTGCTTTTTATTGATGGGGATAAATGTTCTATGACAGTAATGTTCTATGTTTTATGATAATAAAGAGGTGTGGTTTACTTCATAGGCTGTGTACTCGCATATCTGGGTCACATAACAGTGACATATACCAAAAGATGTGTCTTGGGATTCATTCAAAACTTTAACTTGTTTGAAATAGTAATACATAAATAAATATTTTCAATTTTGACTGAAAGAGACAATTATATTGTTAATCGCAATTATTTCTGAGACAATTAATTGTACAGCAATATTTGGAATTGTTACAGCGCTAGATGTGCATGGGGTATTAGTAATAGCACGACATGGGGTTTAAAGAGTTCGGAGGGTGGGAGGTAGCAAGGTGCAGCTGTGTGCATGTCCTGCTAACTGGCTTGCTGCCTACAGTAGAACCATAGACTGTATATAAAGATGGACGACGCGTCTCCACTTCCTCCCACTGTACAAAAGTGAAGCCAATATATCCCGGATACGGTGCTGCCATCTTGTAATTTTGGAGCCAGAGTCTGCGCAGTAGTGATCGGGCGGTATCAATGGTGGTATCAAAGTCCTACCCATTCATCCGCCGACTGATCGCCAGTCAATCAAAGCTGTCAATCATGACGTGTTAATTTAGCATCAAATAACTAATACAAACCAGAAAAATTAACATTTGAACTGACTTAGAAGACCTAACTTAAATGACAGAAACCATCTTTGGGAAAAATGTATTATTTGACGTGTACTTACATTTTTTTATTTGCCCACATCACATCCGCTTACATGAAGGGGGCGGGACTTATGACCTATAATGCAGCCAGCCACCAAGGGGGCGCTCAAGATGTTTTGGCTTCACTTATACAGTCTATGCATCAACTAGAGCTGCAGCTATCGATTATTTTAGTAATCGAGTATTCTACCAATTATTCCATCGATTAATCGAGTAATCGGATAAGAAATACTTTTGTTTTATTGTTTATCAAACATACATAAACATTACCTTAAGTTGTGCAACTTAACTTTCAGAACTACAAGTTTCAACCTGAGACTGATCTGTATATAGGCCTATATGTAAATGTCTGTATATGTAAATATTAATTATACTCAATCTAGTTTAATTTATATATTTGATAACAATGCTACACAGCTCTGTTACACTTATGCTAGTAGATCGTTGATCAGCTGTTTCTCCGTGAAGCGAGAGTGTGAGAGAGAAAATGGTGCTGTTCAACAATCAGCTGTTTTTCCGAAGGGATAGTCAACATGTCGGCTCTTTAGATCAAATTGTGGTCACCTCTACGTATTTTCTCGTCTTTGTTTTTGCTAGTTGTTCCATTTGGTGTAGTTTCATCGTCCATACGACTCTGTGATTTTCTTTTGTCGGGTCCGCTTCGTGGAATGGATGATTAAGTTAGACTCAATGTTTTCTGTTGAGATGCTGAAGCATTGACGTCGTGCTGTTATTGTGGTAAGCTAGTTCGGTTTTGCAGTAGACGCACTGTACAGAGTTCTCGTTTTAATTACGTTTGAAGTGATCCCAAACTTTGGACACTTTCTGTCGTTTTCTCCAGACTGTCTCTTCTCTTAGCCCCCCACTATTTACGCTCTGGCATGTGTATGGCAATAATAATGATCCGTGTGGAAACACCGTCCGTCAGCAATACAACGTTGGGAACATTGATTTAACGAAGCTTCGAGGCAAACCATTTTGCATCGAGGATTTTTTTATAATTATTAAATTATTCGAGTTATTCGAGGAATCGTTTCAGCCCTTGCATCAACCCCTGGTAGTAACCAAGCATTACTTGAAAGGCCAAAGACATGGGGGCGTAGCAGAAGGTAAGTTAATCAATTATTAAACAGATTAAGCCTTCTGGTGTTTCCGTGTGTTTCCGTTTTGGGTGTGATTTGTATATACTATTTGGGCATTATGCTTGCGGACATGCTGCTGTTCCCACAACATCTGGCCCTGGACGGACACACACACACACACACACACACACACACACACACACCCTCCTCTGTCTCATTTTCTCCTTTCCCATCTCCCCCTTCATCTCACTTTGAGGCTCAATGAAGGCTCATTAGAACAAAATCTGGATCTGTCTCTTCACTCTGACAGGCCTTTCCAGAAGTGAGGGCTGGCTTCTGCACACACAGACACAGACACACACACACACAACACACACAGACACACACACACACACACAAATGGAGCACAATTTCCTCTTTACATTCAGTGTCTCAGAAAATCCAAGTCCAGGCATTTTCATGTGACACATTCTGAAGAAAAAAAATCTTTGCCTCTGTTTTAGTAATAAAGAAATGCTGTTCCCCACTTGGGAGAATTCAGTGACATCGACTCTTGTTCTACTTTAAGTGTATCTTCTTCTAATTTAGCATCGTAATGGTCCCAGTAGAAAAGACCAGTGCCTTTCCCTGGTCACCACCATTTCTTTTCTCATCCTTCACTGTTACCCCTTTTCCACCAAGGCAGGGCTGGTGCTGGTTCGGAGCCAGAGCCTAGTATCAAACCGGTTCTTTGGAGGCTCGTCAGTCGAACCAACTCCGAACCGGCACTAGCTCTAGCTCTGAACCAGCACCTGGTTCTTGTTGGTGGAAAAGGGGTAGGGATGAGGCCTTTAAAACTCCATTCCTCTCGTGTCCTCAGCTCTACCATTACTGCAGTCATTAGCAGACACAGGCCAACACCCTCAATCAGGCTGAAGCCTCCTTAAACACAATATCTAGCTTAATATGCTATTACGTTAGTAAGAATGAGGAAGACTTAGAAAAATGCAAAATGTTGACCCCTTAATAATTACAATACTAGAGTAACTGCAAGTTTCACAAGGTCCCAAATGCCAAAACAGTCACATTTAACACCTGGAACTGCATTTACCACCAATTTTAAAACCAACATGATGAACAATAACCTGTCAAACACAGAATATTAGTTTACCTAAAACAAAAAAACCTGCCTTGACATTCTGAAAAACTTGAGACCCTTTCCAACCCATACATCCCCCTCCCATTACTTTTAAGACTTACAGACTACAGGACAACAGCAGCCCCCCATCAGAGAACCCTATGTGATTGACCTGACAGTAACGAGACCAGTCACTGGCTGGGTGTGATAGTACACAACATACATCCCCCTTAATAACAGATCTGTCCTGATAATGGCTCTATCTGGCTCCTTCTTGGTCTCGGTCTTTCTGCAGGGATCCGGAATAACCCGATGTTACCGCAGCCACCGCCTGATACTGCACAACTCATCTATATTTCAATAGGGCCCTGTGTGTGTGTGTGTGTGTGTGTGTGTGTGTGTGTGTGTGTGTGTGTGTGTGTGTGTGTGTGAGAAAGAGAGGAAGAAAGATGGACTGTGTCACTGGACAATCATGGCTTTAATTTACTGATCTAATTTTGCTTTCGGGCTGGTTGAATGAACAGAACTCATTGA
>NC_135875.1:19978659-20016159 GCF_031162955.1 Sander vitreus | reverse complement strand
ATAGCTATTATTATTATAACCTATGATGTGCTTCACTTCAATGGAAATTGTTACTTTGTGTCGGTTTCTTCAAATGGCAATGTCTCATTTTGGAATGAAAGGGTTACAATTAACACTCACAGCAACATAATTTAAATCATTACAATCAGAGAGCTACTGAAACAAATAAAAAAAACCAAGGCAACTGCCTCACAAATATGCATTTGCTCTGTATACCCAAAATAGACGATACATAAATAGTTCATAAGGATATTCATAAGACACTGTCAGAGATACATTCAGAAATGTGGCTACACTCTTAGAAAGACAGTAGTATTTAGGATATGTCAGTAAGAAGAATACATAGTATTTCAGAACAAATGTGTGTACACGAATGAACACATCAATACTGTGAGGGATTATCTTAGATCGCCCTGGGTTCTATTAGCATCTGTGAAAGGACAACCCTCAACTCGTCAAATACGGCTGTTTGGTCAAAGGCCCTCAACATAGTCTGAAGAGTGACAGAGTTTGTGTAGGAAGGATAATAATGGAAAAGCGGAAAAGTCCATGTCTTGTGAAATGTGTCCCAAAGAGTCAACGATGACTTATTTTAACTTACATTACATATTCAACCTATGTAAGTTAAGTTACGTACGTAACGTATTTAACTAGCGTCGCATACGTAAGTTACATAAACTTTGAGTTAAGGGCTAACCCTAACCTTTCGTAACAAACGTACTTATTTTAACCCAAACCACAATCTTTTCCTATATCTAGCCAAGTATTTCTGTTGCCTTGACCAAACTATACCCTGCACATTGAAAAATTACACCATAGAGGTACCCAGAGTGTTAAAAAACACACACCAAGGGGTCCTGACCCACAGACCAAATGTGACGAGTTGGGAGAATGGAAAGGAAATGAAGAAGGAAGAGCGGAAACCATGGGGAGTAGATTATGTGTAGCTTTGGTGTGCACACACACACACACACACACACACACACACATACAGTACACTACAGCTGCTGCTTCACATGAGAACTGGAGTCGCAACTCCATGCAAACGAAATTAACTGGACCACGTGTGATGCCCGGTAAACACTTTATCAAAGCGATAGAAATCAAAAAGTCATTAATCAAATACAATAACATCGCTGCGGCTGAGGAGAAGCTGCTGGGTCTTCCTCAAAACCAGTGACCAGACACTAACATAGTTGCTGTGGGTGAAACACTGCTACATTTTGGATCCACTACTAAGATTTTGCTCTTACTTTAAGAAACAATTTACAAATAACTGCCTTGATAGCTAGTTGGTTAAAAAAAAAACCCATCTGACTTTGTCTAGTGTATGTGTTCAAGAAAGGACAATATTTAGGACAAAGGCATTAAGACGATAGCTACCACTCTGTCATACAGCTAACCTGGAAAAGACCAGTTAAGTCCCTCGGGAATAGTTAACTTAATTTCCGTTTCTCATATCCAGTCGCCTATATAAACAAGAGTGTATATCCCTCTTTGGATAGTGTAGGGTAAAATGAAGGGAAACATTGATTTTTCCCCTCAGTGCTCAAACCTAAATGTTCGGTGGTGTTGCCTCAGTTTGGCTCCGTGGGAGGCGTGGATTAGAGTATCTGGCCCTTGAGGGCTTTGTCTTTGTTGGTGTGTTTTCACTGTTTCTGTAATGGGATTTCCTTGTCATACAATGCACAAGCCGTGTATGACAGGTCCAAGAGTGCCAGGGAGAGCAATTTCATGTGCTCCGACTAAAAATGCAGGCTATTGCCTCCAAAGCTTAACACTGCGGGGAGTAGCGCTTTCTATTTATCCGTCACACAGCTGGGCCGTGATTTTCCACCACAGAGCTTGGTGGCAGGAAGAAAAGAGGTTGACCTGTGTGCCTGATAACACAAAATTGGACTGCAGACAGAAACACTCTGGGAAAATGGACTTAGCGTGCTAGCGGTTTTTACGTGATTATGCCTGATTCACTGTTTCCCTTTTGCCTAATAAGTGTAACTGGAGCAGTTGAAGACTAAAGGTACGTGTCCACAGGCAGCGTCATTTCCACGCTTCCCATTCATTGTCTATGTAAGCAGCCGGCCAATGCATTCTGGTAGCATCGCTGCAAATTTCCGAAGATGGCTGCGTCAAGTTGCCCGCTCCTCATTTGCATAAATCTGCAGCCTCTCGAAACCCCCCTGAACATCTTTTAAAATGACCGTTGTCGATTTTAAAATGAAGACAGATTCAGCATCTGCATAGCTTATTTCTTGCCTAAAATGTTTTCACAAACACACTTTGGTGAACTATTTTCGTAACCTAAGCGAGGGTTTCCAAACAAGCAGCCATGTTGGTGCATCTTGAAAGCAGACAGCCCACTATTCAAAGCGTTCATCCAATTAGGTGCAGCCGTCGCAGATGTGGAGGGTGTAGCCTGTTCTCTTTGCTTCTCAGTGGTCATTAAAAAGAAACTGATTACTAGTAGAAAGCCCATCAAGCGTCCAATGCTTGGGGGGAACGCCCCTGTGGACATGTACCATAAGTGGTGTACTTGCAGAAATGCACCGTTGTGGTTTTGAGGGGAGAGTGAAACCCTGTTTCAATTATCAGGTTTAAAAGTGGCAATTGTGTGGTCCTGAGCTCCTCTAACCACTAAGATTGCTTTGGTAGGAAAAAATATTGTCCCTCTGTAAACCAATTGAACTGAACTAGCATGCACAAACACAAAAGTCTCGCAATTTCTTAAAGGCTGTTGCTCTGATGACTTCTGACATATGTTGGAATCTGTTTATAGATAACACCTCGGATCCCACACAGGCACACCTCTTTAGGGAGACTGTGCACTGTCAAGCTGCAGATCTAGAACCAGGAAGGTTCCTATTCCTGAGGTGCCTATCTCTCGCACATTTCCGTGACACATGAGGCCAGACTTGAAGCAATAATCGAGTGTGCTCTGTGCTCCACTCGATCCTCAAGTAATCCATAATAAAGAAGGACAAACAAAGAACAGGAGAGGGGGGAGTTTTCGTGTGACGCATACTTTAACCTGTGTATCTGCTCAGGATGGTGGTGATGCTAAAATTGACCTTTCCCTGGCACGTTTCCATAATTAATCAACTTATCTGTACTCTTTATCACTCTGTCCTAGTGCATAGAAGAAAAACATGGATGTGGCTGCATCACATTCTTCTTATTCAGTTGCCTTTCTCGTTTAAAAAAAACTCCAACTTCAAGTGCTCTGTCCTGACTAACAAGGATCTGACTGGATCACAAAGTGCCCTGATCAGCGGTGAAGAATCCACTCTCCTTCTTTTTCCTCCTCCTCAGTCTGTGGGCCCTCCAGCAAACGGCTGCCACGAGCAGCATCACAACGCCGGCACACAGCAGTGCCACTGACACCACTTTGGTCTGGAGCAGCGTGTCAAAAGTGAACGTCACCCCGGTGCCCGCCATGCCAATCACGAGGGATATCACACCGAACGGGAACACGCAGCGGTACCAGGACTTTTCTGTCCCGCCTGTAGCCTGGGCAAGTCTCTCCAGCGTGGGGACAGACTCTGGCGGTTTGGCTGGGTCTCTTCCAACACTTCCTTCCCCACAGCTATTCAAACCCTGGTTCTGGTTCTCCGAGTCCTGGGGTAAGTTGTTGGCCTCGTTGCTGCCGCAAACCAGGTCTGGGTGAAGGACCGGAGCAGGGGTCTGGCGGCCTGAGGAGCAGCCCATCTCAGAGCTGCTGTCCCTGGCTAACGATGCGAGAAAGGCTGCCTGTCAGCGGCGGTCCTGTCAGCGTGCTCCAATGGTTGCTTGCTACGGACACTTATGATGCCACAGGGGGGGTTCTCTAAGGCTGCTTCTAGTTCCGTCAATGCCAGTGAGGTTGCTGCTGCTGTTGCTCTCAACACTTGCCAGCATGTGCCTGCAATAGGAGAGATGGAGAGAGAAGAGCTGAAAATAGAGAGTAGGAGAGGAGATGAGAAATGGCGCTAAAACAGACCTTGGAGAACAAAAAACATTTACGCTTTGCCACCGACAACATTCTTGAATGCAAAAAGGTGAAAGAGAAAAGAACATAAGACAGAAACATGTTTTATATTCAGCCTCACACACACACAGATGCAAAGAGGATGCACTCACCCTGTATTTTCAGCTTCCATCAATGGGTGGATGTTTTTTTAATGCAGCCTCGTCTACGGAGCTGCTCGTGGCGGCAGCAGTAGTGTGTGTCTGGTGATGCCCATAGACTATTTATTCACAGAGGAGAGTAGGAGGGGCCTACGAGAAGTGGTGGACAGGAATGGAGGCAACGATTGGCTCCCTCAGCAGAGTGATTTCAAGGAGGAGGGGTGTGGGCGAGGGGAACTGTTCAGCGGTCTCATTCAGTGATATTAATTAATTATTTAGTGTGACGAGGAATTTGAGATGTCCCTCAGGTAGTGCCTTGTTCTGGGTCCGCTGTAGGCTGCAGAATCAAAATGATGCTGGCAGAAAAGATGCACATGTGACATTGATGGCAGTGCAACATTGTGTATAACTAACATCATTGCAGTTGTTATTACATGCAGCCAGCATTGATATGCTGTTGTCCCCGGTTTGGCTGGACATGCACCTAATGTATGTCGAGCACATTCTGCGCGTCTGTCTCTGTCCATCTCCAGTTTTCATAGTTGCTGTCACACACATTTTTATATGAAAACCTCCAACATCCCCAGGGTTTTTTTTACAAGGCTGTGCAACATTTTCACTGCAGAGTGACAGAACATCATTAGTTTGGTGGAACCTTGTTTCTCCAAAATGTCATGTTCTCAATGTGAAAACCCAAGCCTGAGGGTTGATGTCCCATGCTCATGCATGACATGACATTAGTTAAGATTTAAAAAAAAAAAACAGAAACAAATTTGAATTAAGAGGTTTTCACATTGGCGAAATGTGATTAAGGATGTAATGTGAAAACATCCACACCACGTTCATTTAAAACACGGCTCTACCGCTCCTCTCTCTGTCTTCCCGTTGCCCCTCATCATGTGCGTCATCCGTGTTGCCCTGCACAAAGGCATCACAGTTAGCCTTGTCACGGTCGCCGTCCTCGTCACATTTCCCCCATACATGTCCCCTTGTTGTTCACGCTCCCCTATCTCCTTTCAGACAACGACAGTGAGACGCATGAGCCAATGCCGTACATCCCTGGGGACAGATCGTATCACCGGTAATAGTGCATACAGTGAATCACGTGTGTGCATGCACGTACGATGAACTACTGTATGTTCTTCATGATTTTCTTCTCTCTTGAGTTAATGAAATCTGCTGTATTTACCCCTTGTCTGATTTTAGCTGATATCTCACAGGCACAGCTGCTCTGAGGGAGCAGTACTCTAATTAGTTGAGTTAAACCTCCAATAGTGGAGCACCAGATCTACAGTTTTCTACTACTGAAGCCCAGTGAAAATGGCAAAGGGTTAAAAGAACTAATATTCAAGCAGAAACCACCCCGGGTGAATAATGGATCCGGACGGAAGTGGTTTATAGTGGAGCTCCTTTCATGATAATAACCAATACACATTTAATACCTGTCTTATTCTATTTTAGCTTATATTTTCTTCATTGAATGTTTTATTAATGTTTTAAGTTGTTTTAATGTTTTATGTATAGCACTTTGAATTGTTGTGTTGCCTTTGAGTTATATATGCAAGTTGTACACATTGGCATTGTTGCTACCTGAAAATTATCAAAGGCGTTATAATATAGTTTTCAGAGTAGTTAAAAACATTACTTGATTTGTCACTTGTGACATTTTGGACGTCATTGGACTGCAAGCCTTTTGTTGGATTGTTTGTTGCACCTTGACACCAAAATTACATTGATGACTACCACAAATCCCTGGGAAATGCCACACTGGGAACTCTTTATTTTTTCACCCATTAACTGTCTGTACCATCAGTTAACTGATATATAAATGAGATGTGGTACTGGCCTTGAACAACAAAGGGCTGTCACTCCTCTAGAAATCCTGTCCTTAGTGGGACGGAGACATTTCAACGCACACCTGTTTTACATAAGCACTAATAGGCCCATTCATTTTGAGTCGTAATAGCAGGAAAAGCACAGTTATAGCATCAACATCTGAATAGCATTAAATAATAGCATTAAGTTCCATTAAAATGTCCCAGCATGCTGTGTCAGTCAGCTAGTACAGAATGGACAATACAAGCACTGAAACTGGCACGCCAAAACAAAATGCTGTCATTAATAATGTATTTATTAATTATAGCTGTGCTTTTCCTGCTATGACATGTTAAATTGTTTGTAGTGAAAAGGGTCTACTGGGGCCATTTAAGCTTGAATTACCTGGTACGGCTAATAGTTGAATGACACAAGAGCTGATGGATCTTTACAGGTTCAAACGGGTGTTGTACTGAGTTTCGTTTTATTTAAAGAGTCTAGTGTAAATAATTATCATTTCACCTTACAAAATTTCCTATATAGGCAATAAATAAATGTAATGTTACATGTAATGATGCGTTATTATGGAACCCACGCAACTTGTAGGCAAGACCCACCATTCAATAGCATTCACACGCTACTATTGGCCGGGGGCCCGTTTCAGAAAACAGGTTTAGTGAAAACTCTGAGTTTGTTAACCCTGAGATGAGGGGAAACTCTGGGTTTTCGGTTTCAGAAAGAGAGGTAACTTAACCTCAGAGTCAGTTACTATGGTAACTGAGCCTGTGAACCTAACCTGGTCGGGAGCAGGTTTTCTTCAAGAAACCTCGAGTTTCTCGGTCTCCTCCCTCTGACACAGCCCTCTATTTCTTCATTCATTTCTGTATCAGGCACATTTTAGCGCAGTTTGTTACTGTATCTGCATGAATAAAAAAACAAGGTTGGTTTATTAACCATGTTACTATGAAACGACTAATAAGACGAAGACTATAAAACGTTTTTCTTCTCAAAACGTGGCATTTCCTTTTGTCGATGATCCCGTTGACGAAGAAGCTGTATTAGCCTACATCGCAGGGTGTTACGTCGGGAGATATTGAGGCCCCGACGCATTTTAATTTCCAGATAACTACCTATTTGAGCAGTATCGTTTTTCTTCTCAGTCTATCAGTTATGTAGCCTACATAACCTTATCCGTCCTCATATCACTAACGTCACCCATCGTGGACATGCTACATCCAGCAGATTATTTGTGTTGCGTTAAAAAGAAAATTCAAACGGCAGTTTTCTTTACAACATTGGTGATGCGGAGCATTTTAGTAAGGCATATTTAGTATAGCAAAGCGCCGTCAGAGTGTGACTCGCTCTGAAACGTGTTTTAAACGTTTTTGTAGTGTTCCCTGGCCACAAACCAGTACGAGCCATTAAAAAGAAGTTCCACAGTCCATCCATCCCATCCATCCATCTTCATCCGCTTATCCGGGAGTCGGGTCGCGGGGTAGCTAGCTCCAGCAGTTCCACAGTATTGCAGGTAAATGATGTAAACCCTTTGAAATAAAAGATTATGAATTATAATTCTGTTAATGATGGTGCTGCAGCCTGAATGGGATTAGTAGGCCTAGGACTTTTTCGCCCGCAGGATTGCACCTAAATGATTAAATATGATATACACTGTATTGGAATATGTGCATTTACTCTAGCAGCATTTTTCTCCCACGCAAATTCTCTGTTTTGCAGCAGCTGCTGTGTTGCTTTTTTAACGAAATACACGTTCAAACTCGCTGTATGTGCGCATGAGTATTTCCGCCGACCCGTTTGGTTGTGGTTGTTGCCACGGTGAATCGTAGTATCACGGCTCCATTCATGCGGCCTTTTTATTGTGGTGGTGCACGCGCCTGAACCTACTCTGAGTTGATTGAACCAACTCATATCAGCTGTTCTGGAACCGAAAACTCAGTTTCCCATCTCAGGGTAAATCAACTCAGAGATCAGGGTTAGACTATTGCAGGCACAAGATTGTCAAGGGTTAGACTCAGAGTTAAACCTCCTTCATGAAACGGGCCCCAGGCGTGTCTGCTTACGCAAGGTAACGGAACCCAATTTGTTCAGGTCCTATCCCCTGACCAGTGGGCTATCCTAACCTTAACCACTCAATGCCTAACCCCAACCAATCGGGCTGCTTCGTAGGGCGGGATTTGCCTAGAAGTTGTGTTGGATCCATAATAACGCTGTAATGATGCTACTAGTTGGGGTAGTGTTGACAGCGACCAAAACAAAGAACAAAGAAACTTGGATTACAACGCACACAGAGGGAGAGTGACTTAATTCTCTGCTCGGGACGCCATAACTAAACTATCTTTACATAGCAAATATTTCAAATTATATTTTGGGTGCTGCTAAAATAATGTTGTGAATGTCGAGTAGAGCACCTTTTACCAATAGATGTTTTCTGTAACACTTCATGTAAAGTATCTTTAAAGTAGTAAGCTAATTCTTCTGCGTAGCTTGTAGCCTAACTTGTCGTTACTATCAACAAAAGTGTAGTGTTGCTGTAGCTTGACTTCCTAAGACGAGTAGCTAGGAACTTTGCTACCTAGTTTCAAAGCTGCTTCCCCAACACTGAAGGTAATGTTAATACAATAGGTTTTTTGTTAAGGAGGGTTTGGCTAGCATAACTGCTAAGAGGCGCTAACTTTGATATTGAGAACACCGGCTAAAACAAGCTGTTACAGTTTAGTGTTAGCTCTATGTTCCTGATCAGCGCTTTGTCTACGGAAATACCTGGTCAGTATTCAGAGTAGGTTAAAACAGTCAGGATCTACCTGGTTATGGCTTTTTCAGTCTCACAGTAGACATTTTTGACAGATAAATGGCATAAATCACTAGCTAGTCATCATAGTCAAATTCTAGTCAGAATATGAGTCTGATACTACTCCACTGGGCTGTGATTATGGGGCGTTTCAACCGAACCAGGAAAGTAAATGCCTCTGCACTCAATTGGATAGACCTACAACCAATCAGAGCAACGGAGTATGTGACGTATGTTGAGCACACTATTAAACTTACATGTATCGATTCACACAGTAGCTGTATGCAACTGATTAAACTTTTGCCGAATTCCGTAGGAAGGACGGCAAAAACATCTTTCCGATCGACAAATGCCTTGATCGCGGTTCTCTGTTTCCCAAAAATCCTGAGCGAGAGGTCTTTGATTCTGAATCAGAAAGAGATTTATTACCAGGTAAGTAGCACTTACTAGGAATTTGCCTTGGTTAATGTTGCATTCATAAAAACAATAATAGAAAATAAACAATGAATAGAGAAGGAAATAACACATAAATACATATAACTATTTACCATTAAGAAAGGGGGGGGAAAAAAAAAAAATAGGCTCTTTGCGTTAGTGAAGGATGTACAAAAGTTCAGAACATATAGAATATGCAGAGGACAGGGTGTAGGATTAAGATTCAATGTCAGTGGGGGTCCTTGGGCCTTGTAAACAAGGCTGGCTTCTCTTTTTATGGCTTAAGGTTTTGGGACCGCAGCCTCCAGCTAGAAGGAAGGGGTTCATATTATGATGACAATATTCCTGCATCAAAGCTACTGACAATGACAGATTCTTTTATCTCATATTATTGTGGAACAAACAAAGTGTATGACATTGTGTTAGATCTTGCCAGTGTCCCTTGTTGTTGGATTAAAAGCATCCAAGTTCATCTGAAGCCAAGGCGGTACTTTCTATTTTAGCTGTTTAGCTCATTGTGCTGTTGTGTGTGTGCGCTCCATTTTAGAGCTGTGACTCGTTTTATTTATACATTCTGTGTTTGGTTGTGCCAATTAAGGCATTAGTGTTATTACTGCAGTCTGGGTTGTTCATCTTTAATTAGCTGCTATCATTGTGTGTGCATTTTAAATGGAGATCTTGATTATGGTATAATGTGAATGTAATGTAATTGTTGAAGTCGGGTTTTGAAAAGTGAAATAAGTCTGGTTAAAGATGGTCATTAAAAGATTACACTGGTGTAATCTTTGCCAATTGTACATCAGCAATGAGTTTTTCCCTGGCTGTAGGGAGTAAGTTGATGCCTTTTTTGTTATTTTTTCGAACGTTTTCCCATCTGGCCTGAAGCTGAGATAACCAGCCTCCATATAGCATCTGCAGGTGTTGAAGAAGCAGAGGAGAAGTGCAGCCACTTTGCAGTAAAATGCTGACCGTGTTTGTAGTGGGCATTTTCTGATGCATGATTACCAGTAGTTCATTTTACTTGTATCAAAACCATAGTAAATGTCTTGAAATGGTAAAACCTCCTTTTCCAGAGAACAATTGCTTACATCCCACAAAGGAGCTTTGAAGTGGTAAAGCAAAGGCTGAAATGATCTGCAGACTTATCGCTTGTGAACAAACTGGCAGTGAAGGTGATATTGTGCCATTACTTTGACGTAGCATAAAGGCTAAGCAGGTTGTTGGTGTGTGTGTGTGTGTGTGTGTGTGTGTGTGTGTGTGTGTGTGTCCATTTGTGGAAGAAGGTCATTCTAATCTAATAAAAGATAGCAGCCTTTTATAATGGATATTGTGTGTTTCACTACACATGGTGGGAAAAAAATGTGGAGGAGGATGATGAGGAGGAGGAGGAGGACGACTAGATGAAAGCTATAGAAACATCTTGCACGCTACTAGTGGCTGTGTTGCCGTCATCCATTCACGCTCAGTAACAATGAGGAGCTGTGTGCCAAAGATAGGCATGGACACACATCCACACACACACACACACACACACACACACAAAAACCGCCCACTGTATGCACATAGACACAAACAGATTCATGTGGGTCAGTGGAGCTGATGAGTTTATAAGGAGGTGAAAAGAACAAAGAACATCTCAGTGCAGGAAGTTGGAGCAGTTGAAGTTTTAATACAGTGCATGTGTGAGCTAATGAATGGTGACAGTAGCAATGTACAGTATTCATTGAACTTTTGTTAAATATATGTATTTGTGCAGATTGCGTGATTTCTAATTCCGACTCAGAATTGATATTAATGAACGTCCGTTACATTCAAGCCATTGCCAAATGAGTTGCTACAAAGCTAATAAAGACTATCGGCTCCACACAACTCTCTCTGGATTTCTCAGCATGGCTGTGTTTAGAACGTGATGTCGTCCGGTGACTTTCGCGCGCAGAAACTCGAGCGAAGATAATGACCTCTTCCGACGAGTCTATCATGTTTTCTTAATCCTCCGTGTCCTCCTTGGCTACTAGCAACTGTGTGGAGGAGGGGTGGGGGGCGCGTGCGCGATTATGAAAGGCTTTTGTCATATGGATGTAACAACAGTGGTTTTGTCATTACTCCGAATTCCTCATGGGGGGGCGACGAAACTACGCACTATAGCTTTAATCAGCATGTTTACGTACATGCACAAAGTTAACTAAATTCTTCTGAATACACAGATTAAGAATTACATGAGGCACAAAAGAGATTTACATGAGTTTCAATTTAGAGGACTTAGAGGACTAGAGGAATGAAGGTTTGAAATAAATTGACACTCTCTCCTCTTTCCCAAGGTAGTTATGAATGCTGCATCCCCATTAAGTTGACATCAATATGATTTTATTGAACATCTTGCCTAGTTTACAGTGTGAAAGGAGAATGTGCACACTGTGTGTATGTGAATGCATGTACTGTATGCATGTGTGGTTTGTTCACTTGGTCACGGCCAGCCCAGCAGCTTTCTCCCCTGTTTGTTTGTTCCCCCGCTCTATTGGGAACAAGCCAGCATGCAGTCTGTCCAAACACCCAAAAATGGCCATCACAACATAAAAAGATTTGTACCTGTGGCGGGGCTCCTGCTTCGCTCAGAGCCTTCCAGGATGACGGTTGTTGGAAGGATAGCATGCGTCAAAGCTGAGAATGACATGAGAATACTATGCTCCAACAAAACATGTTTGAAATGTGGCTTAAATAATGATTTGGCAGTACTAATTACTGAAGAGTGTCAAGGATAGTATTATTGATCAGGTCATGCCTCCAAGGAAAATGAGAATGAGGATATAAGAGCGTCGGTCTTGCTGACCAGGTATCTGCCATCAATATGTTTTTTTTCTAAATTGCAGTAGGAAATGTATATAATAATATTTGCACAAATAGCGGCAAAAGCTGATGGCAAAAAAAAACTGAAAAGGTAGCGGCCTATTTAGCTGTGAAATGTTCCGGTGGTATTATGGTATTTTTCAACCTGGACCCTATTTTCCTATGTTTTTGTGTCTAAGTAACTAATAGGAACAGCCATTTTAGAAACTGGTCCAGCTGCAGCCGGCAGCCTCGAAACAGTATGCTATGTAGCAACGCGGGCATTTGAGTGGCATCTATCACCGTGCACTGAAAGTGCTTGTTTTTGCCACTGCATGCTTAGATTATTATTTAGTGTCTGAAAGGATTCCTACAGAGAGAGATTTTTTTGTTTAAGATTAAGACCCATTTTATTCAACCAGAAACGGCCCCGCAGCTGCTATTGCTAAACCCACCAGACTCCATTTAAATAGAGACAGCATATGTTAACATATATACACAGTATTATTATTATTATTATTATTAATGTAATCATTCAAAACATTCGAAACCAATGAAGCATTAATTAACATTAGTCATAATTTGATAGGACAAGGCTCAGAAATGAATTAATATCAACATTTAAAACTCAAGATGAGGCAGTTAGTGCAAATGTTAATGTTCTGTCGACTTTGAATGAAGCGTGTTTTAGGATGATAAAATTACTGGTGGGTTTGGCGATACTTATTTCAGGCTGTTTTATGTTAAACAAAGGGGATCTTACTCTTTAACAAAAAGGTCGACCTCTGTAGGGATACTTTCCCTAATGTTGTCAGACACTTAATAATAATAATAATAATAATAATAATAGTAATAATTAATAATAATCTGAGCATGTCGGTGCCAAAACGGCACTTTTAGTGGACAGAAATGCAACCTTACATGTTACCTTACATCTATCTATACGTCTATATCAATTTTAATTTTTTATTTATTTAACCTTCAGGGAAGGTTCACTGAGAGGCAGCCTCTCTTTTGCAGGAACGCCCTGATCACATTCACACAGTTACACATTCATACCTGGAAGTTTCCCAGTACAACTACAGTCTGATCTGCTGCCACTGAGCAGCTCCACTGGAGCCATTGGGGTTAAGGGCCTTGCTCAAGGGCACCTCAGTGGTGGTAATGATGGAGGGACAAGTGCTGCTCTTTTACTTTCCCCACCCAGAATGACGTTCCACTTACGGGATTGTTCAGGTGCCCCCCTGATTGAAATGACAATTTTGATCATTTGGAAAAGCGAAGAAGAAAAAAAAACATTTATGGAAACTGGATCGGAGACGCTTTGCATTTTTTTTTTTTTTTTTACAATACTACAGTCTCATGCGGGTCATTGTAAAGAATATGGAGCCTGTGTTGCAGATCCCTGTCTGTGTGGGTTGGTGGTGCATCGATCTTTAAGTAAAGCCTCAGGCACTATTTCCTGTTTGAGGTAATTGCCATTCGAGCTGGGTATAAATGGATACACCTTTGTTTGCTGTGAGGTATAGGTTTTTATTTTATCACTGTAGCAGGTCAGTAAATGTGTAGGCTTAACGGACAAGAATTAAAGACCAAAAATTAAGACTTCATGTACAACAATGGATCCTACTAAGTATTGCCTGTGTATCCAAACCCAGATATCTTATTCCTCTGTGCCATGAAGCTTACGTTACGTAGTCCAAACGTTCTTAGAACATCAATGAGCCACACTGTTGCACTGGATGGCATGTCATTTCATTTAAATGAAAACCTACTAGCGAACATATCCCAAAACCGCGTGATAAAAATAAAATCCACAGCTTATACGTCCTAACTAGTCTATATCCGTTCCACTTCCGGGATTGCTCTGTTGCCACCGGAAATTTCGCCGGATTTCACTCTTTTCGGCCGGATGTCCCGTTACCTTCCGTTTTCTTTGTGTTGGAATTTTAAACTCTGGTCGATTTCTGAGGACTATGGTTAACTGCTCCTCAGATCTCTGCAGGGTAAATCCAGACAGCTAGCTAGACTATCTGTCCAATCTGAGTTTTCTGTTGCACGACTAAAACAACCTTTGAACGTACACACGTTCCACCAAAACAAGTGTTTTGCAGAGGCACCGTCAGTGTGTCCGGTGCTTAGCACCACCCAAGACGATTGTGATTGGTTTAAAGAAATGCCAATAAACCAGAGCACGTTTTTCTCCCATCCCAGAATGCTGTGTGGACTAGCCAGACCCTCATTTGCAGTGCTGTGGAGGAAGGTCTGGCATGTAACGTTACATTACAGCTGGACCAATTTCAAAAATTGTTGTTCCCATCAGTTACTTAGACACAAAACCATGGTAAAATAGGATCCAGGTTGAAAAATACTGAAGTTACCTTTTAAGATGTGCTGTTAATGGAGAGAGCTATTCATTCTGATTTACAGTTGTGTTCAAAATAATAGCAGTGTGTTTAAAAAAAGTGAATAATGCTCAAAATCCTTAGAATAGCTTTTAATTCCATAATATCAATGCATTGGGAACACTGCACATTCAATTCCAAATCAAAACATGACCAAAATTGATCAAGTTTGTGTTATACCTTTACAGAAAGTGAAGAAAAAGGAATATTAGGCTGTTCATTTTTCTTTACAAACTCAAACATTTACTGTATAAACTGAAAAATGTCTCGAGGGTTTGCTTTACTTTGAATCACTGCACTAATATTTAGTTGCATAACCATTATTTCCGAGAACTGCTTCACATCTGTGTTGCATGGAGTCGACCAACTTCTGGCACCTGTGAACAGGTATTCCAGCCCAGGACCATTGAACTACATTCCACAATTCCTCTGCATTACTGGATTTTTCCTCAGAAACAGCATTTTTGATGTCACCCCACAAGTTTTCTATGGGATTGAGGTCTGGGGATTGGGCTGGCCACTCCATAACATCAATCTTTGCTTGCTTACTGGTGTGTTTTGGGTCATTGTCTTGTTGAAAGACCCATTTCAAAGGCATTTCCTCTTCAGCATAAGGCAACATGACCTCTTCAAGTATTTTGATGTATTGAAACTGATCCATGATCCCTGGTATGCGATAAATAGGCCCAACCCCACAGTATGAGAAACATCCCCATAACATGATTTTTGCACTACCATGCTTTACTGTCTTCACAGTGTACTGTGGCTAGAATTCAGTGCATGGGGGGGTCTGCGGCCCCTAGACCCAAAAAGAACAATTTTGCTCTCATCAGTCCACAGAATGTTGGCCCATTTCTCCTTTGGCCAGTCAATGTGTCCTTTGGCAAATGTCAACCTATTCAGTATAGTCTTTTTTTCAGCAAAGGGACTTTGCGGGGGCTTCTAGCTGATAACTTTGCTTCACATAGCCTTCTTCTGATCGTAACAGTACTCACAGGGAACTTTAAGTCTTCTTTGATTTTCCTGGAGCTGATCATTGGTTGAGCCTTTGCCATTTTGGCTATTCTTCGATCCATTCGAATGGTAGTTGACCGTTTTTTCCCACGTCGTTCAGGCTTTGGATGCCATTTCAAGGCATTTGAAATCATTTTGGCTGAGCAGCCTATACTTTTCTGCACTTCTTTGTTTTTCCCTCTCCAATCAACTTTTTAATCAAAGTCTGCTGTTCCTCAGACCAATGTCTTGAACGACCCATTTTGCTGAGTATTTCAGCGTGAAATGCACTATAACCAGCATGCACAACATTTGCTTCCTTCCTTCCTTAAATATGGGCCATAATTGACACCTGTTTCTTCACAGAATCAATCACCTCACTAACTGAACACAACACTGCTATTATTTTGAACATGCCCCTTTCAATTACAGATTCAATTACACAGAATGAGCAGCATGCATGTCATGACTGTTGGGTCTGTTGGTTTTCTATGACTCTACAACACTTGTAACAGTAAATTATTTGCCATGTAGAAATATCACTTCTACCAAAAAATTTGATTTATGAGGTTAGTGATGCTGGACTGCTATTATTTTGAACACAACTGTATTTGTAATCACAGGATGTGTGTTGGTTTATTGGTGACTTTATATTTATAAGATGAAGGTGATATTAGAACTATCTATTGTACTAGACAGGTTTTGAATTACTGTATTGTTTTGTCTGTGTTTGTTGTTAGCATTTTTTATTTAAGCACTAAGCATTGAGTGCTGCTGAGATGGCCCTTGGCAGGTTGAGTATTGCCTTGAGGTTTATGCTGTCAAGCCCATATGGCAGTGACAAGTGCCAAATTATGCCCCGTCAAGCTCGCTTATGCTGCCACCAACCCACATCCTCAGGGACACTTTGAGGATGTCGCCTCTCAACATTCCCCTTCTTGTCCCACTATCTTCATGCTGGAATAGGAATGACAGCTCCACAAAACTCTCTCTGTATTTCTCATTATGGCTATGTTCAGAAACTGATGGTGCCGGCAACCTTCGCTCAGAGAAAATTGAGCGAAGATGATACCTTCTCCGAAAAGTCCATGTTTTTTTTTAAATCCTCCGTGTCCCCCTTGGTTAAAAGGAACTGCGTGGAGGAGATGTTGGGGTGGTGCGTGATCACGGAAGGCTACACACTATAGCTTTACATTTGACAACCTCTAGGCCTATATATATATATATATATATATATATATATATATATATATATATATATATATATATATATATATATATATATATATATATATAATTATACAAAATAATGTAACAAAATGTTAGGCTCTGTAGTGTAATGAGCAACACCAATACTGAAACTCAAATTATAACCGTAATTCAAAGCAAAAGAGCATAACAGCACAGCCTACACTGTTTAATACGTGTTAAGAGCAGAAACACAATGGCACTAAAGATGGAGGTGATTCAAGTCTGTGGATTACCTCTTTTAAACTTTGTCTGAACCCACCTCTTCTTGCCGCCCACCCGTGTGCACAGCGGAACAATGGTATTGATGTTACCGTCCTTCCATTTGTGAGGCCGAGATTCCCTCCACCTCCGTAATCCACATCAATAACTCTGTAACGCTCACTTGTAAGACACCAATTACTAAAAAGGGGAAAAAGTGACAAGAAATTCAAACTTTAAAGGGGTGACGAAAACCCCAGGAGGCTTCAAAAAAAAAGACTGCCAATAACAAATAATTAGACTAGATTAGAATTAGAGAAAATCACGACACTCAAAATAGACTTGACCTTGTTGCAGAGAAGATGAATATTGACAGGGAGGCTGGTACAGAATGTGTTCAGTTGTCAGAGAAAAGTTAAGAATTACTGTGTGTGGGTGTTTGTGGGTGTTGTGTTACTAAGGAAAAAAAAAAGTTTCAATTATTAAAAAGTCCTTACTCAAAGCTGTTGAGAGTTACAAGCACATCCGCAGTGTCAGGGGAACATGTTTCTGCAGAACCAAGTGGTCAAGCAAAGTGTCATATGTGAAGGTGCGATATACACCTGTGACAGACAAGAAGGCACTTGAAGCGACACACACATCTCCTCTCTGCCAGACAAATCAGAGGAAATTTATGCATGCTTTTCATTAACTCTGATTGCAATTGTCAAGATGCAATTCTGTTAAGGAGGACATAGTCTCGCTTTGCCAGACCTTCCTCCACAGCGCCACGGAGAAGGGTCTGGACACACAGCATTCTGGGATGGGAGAAAAACATGCTCTGGTTCATTGGCATTTCTTTAAACCAATCACAATCGTCATGGACGGCGCTAAGCACCGGTGCCTCTGCAGAATAGCCTCTGGAAGGAACTTGTTTTGGTTGAACGTGTGTACGTTCAAAGGTTGTTTTAGTCGTGCAACAGTGTCTGGATTTACCCTGCAGAGATCTGAGGAGAAGTTAACCACAGTCCTCAGAAATCCACCGGAGTTTAGAATTCCAACACAAAGAAAGAGGAAGGTGACGAAAAAAGCAAAATCCGGTGGCAACGGAGCAATCCCGGAAGTGGAACGGATATAGACTAGTTAGGACGTATAAGCTGTGGATTTTATGTTTTGGGATATGTTCGCTAGTAGGTTTTCATTTAAATGAAGGGACATGCCACCCAGTGCAACAGTGTGGCTCATTGATGTTCTAAGAATGTTTGGACTACGTAACGTAAGCTTCATGGCACAGAGGAATAAGATATCTGGGTTTGGATACACAGGCAATACTTAGTAGGATCCATTCATTGCTGGTTCTGGCCTTTTCATGGAACATGTATTGAGTGTTAATTATATATATTATAATTAACACTATAATAAAACTGATGAAAATTGTCATTTTAAATTGTTGTACATGAAGTCTTAATTTTTGGTCTTTAATTCTTGTCCGTTAAGCCTACACATTTACTGACCTGCTACAGTGATAAAATAAAAACCTATACCTCACAGCAAACAAAGGTGTATCCATTTATACCCAGCTCGAATGGCAATTACCTCAAACAGGAAATAGTGCCTGAGGCTTTACTTAAAGATCGATGCACCACCAACCCACACAGACAGGGATCTGCAACACAGGCTCCATATTCTTTACAATGACCCGCATGATACTGTAGTAGCATAACCATAACAACAAGGAAATGATATGGTCTGAAAAGGAATACTATAATATGACTGACAATAATTCTTTTTTTTTTCAGAGTCAGTTACTCTTATCCGTCACACCTCCATGTTGTAAAGCTAAAAGGTGTTCTTGAAACAAACAATTTTGTACAAAGTGTTGTCTGACCACAGTAGGGTTTTAAATTCCTTGTTTCCACAGGATAAAAAATAAAACCTGTCTTTATCCGCTACACCGGGTTACAGTGATGACATTTTTAAATCCACAGGCCCTTCAGAGACCCCTGTCACGTTAGTGTTACCTCTCCCTTTGTCTTAAAAGGTCAGTTTTCTTTGGACAGTGCTATACACAGAGCGGAAAAAAAAGTCTACATACTCATCATCAGTATTCCATGTCAGAGTCCCAAGGCAATTATGGTTTGGTTCTGCTACTTTCAGTTGATTAAAGGCTTGCTTTATGTGTTATCTTGTGGACTTGGGAATTAGAAGATGAGAGTCAACAAAGTAAACAAAGCACACACATAATACATAGGGGTGGAACGGTACGTGTATTCGTATTGAACTGAAACGGCGTCTCGGTTCGGTACATGAATTTACACGGAGAATACACGGTATAAAAATAAAAAAAGAACTACTGTTAGACACGCGCCTCGACCACAAATGGCCTCCAGGCCTGTTTGCTTCGCTGTTAGCTCCGGTATTAGCTGTTAGCTCCGCCGTTAGCTGTTAGCTTCGCCGTTAGCGTGTGAAGCTAACACCAAAACTCGTCAACTGCTCTGTGTAACTGAAGCTGCTCTTTTAACATCCCTGCTCTGTGCATTCACATATGAGAGCAGCCGCTTGTCTCCCATATCACACTACTAGCTGATTGTCTTATTTTGTTTACAAGTTACAGATCGAGTCTGGAGATGATGCAGGGTACTTATTGTTTACTGTTTACATCTTACTTTATACACTTCAAGCTGTTACAGCTAGCTCAGTGGACAGCCTGAGGCATGCACAATAAAAAAAAATTGCCTTCTGCATTTTTGTTTTGCTTTTCACTCCATTGTACCGAACTGAACCACGGTATGAACCGAACCGTGACTTCTGTGTACCGTTCCACCCCTAATAGTACACACACTCTTAACAAAGACGTGGTCTCCATGAAATCAATCCGCCTCTGTTACTCTCTTGTCACTCTCACACACACACACACACACACACACATTCCCTCACTATGACTCGTGTCATAAAAGAAGTTTTAAACGCTAATGGTCACGACTCGGATAAGGAGAAGCTGTGGGTGTTCCAATTACAAGTCTGCAGCAGACACACACACACACATTGACACAAACATGGAGTTGGTCCCTCACCAAACACACACACACACCATGGTCACACGGCGTGTGAGTAGGTGATAACAAGGCCTTCGTCGCCTGGATGCTGCTGCTTGTGTTTTGGTTTAATAGGCTGGGTTTTCTGTCTTTTTTGTTTTGTTTAGCTGACACTTTCACACAGTAATCTTCATTATCTGAATCACAAACATCACAGGTAGCCACTACCATGGAGTGTCAGAGCCACAGCGCAGAGCAGGTCGTCTACCTTTTATTAGACCTCCTGATTTGACATTCAGTTACTGTGACTTTTCTCATAGAAAAACAAAAAACCTAAGCTGTTTAAAATAAATATGTAATAAATATAAAAAAATTTGAAGAATCGACTGTACTGTGCTGTTCGGTCCTGTCTTGTTACTGTGCACATGAATGGCTCATGAATGTTTTTTTAACATATAGCTTTTAGCTGGATAGAATTGTACTGAATTCATATGTTCTGCCTCCGCTGGTTCCAGTGGATGTTGAAGTGACAGCAGGGTGACGGTGGCTTCACTAACGCTGACCTCAGCCGCCATGGTAATGTTGAAGCTATATAGTGTGTAGTGCATCCCCCATGAGGAATTCTATGTAATGACAACAACACTGTCGGCGCATCCACATGACGAAAGCCTTCGGTGATCATGCACCACCCCCACCGCTCCTCCACGCATGTGCTAGTAGCCAAGGAGGACACGGAAGATTAAAAAAACATGATTGACTCTTCAGAAGAGGTAATTATCTTGTAATTTTAACGATTTCTCAGTGGTGACGCATCATTCGAGCATGCGTGAGTGTCTCCGGACGACACCGTTTTGTAAACACAGCCATAATGAGAAATCCAGAGAGCGCTGTGTGGAGCTGATAGGCTTAGTTAGCTTTGTATCAACTAATTTGGCAATGGCTTGAATGTAACGGACGCTCATTAGTATAAAATAGTTGCGCACTATGGCTTTAATGTTTGCTGCCTCGGTTATTGTGAAGAACGAAACCTTGTCAGTTGACCATTGCGAATCCCCTCGGCAGATTCCTCTCTCTCCGCTAGAGCTGGGTATCGCCAATGATTTCCCAAATTGATTTGATCCCGGTTCACAAGGCCCCGATTCGATTACATGTCCAATTCAATATCAGTTAGGTTAGGAACATTTCAGTTATAATACCTGTTTTGCTCAGATATGAAAGAGATGAGCGACCCTTGCATATTTTCATAATGCACTAGATTGATGATTAAAATAAGAATTGACCCCCAAAAACTTAGCATATATTAAAAGATCGGTTTAAGGATTATATTAATATCAGATTACTCAAAATATATTTATTTTAATTTTAATTTGAGAATTGATTATTTTAACCCAGCCCTATTCTCCATGTATCTTTTCGGTCCAAATACAAATTGTGTGTAGTGGTGTGTATAGCCTATGGTACCAATTATTTTTTTCAGTGTTGCACACTGTTCTCCTGAATACCTTTTTTCACATCTATAAATCATATCTATTTTTAAGGGGCAAATGCGAGTGAAATACCCTTAAAAAGAAGTTTTGGGAATCATTGGCAATCCACCTATTCTGTCATTTAGGTATGCGGGCGTCTTAACAAAAATGCACCAATTGAAAAATAAAACGTTAAAGACTAAATTAACACCCCCTAAAAATAATTCCTCTCTTTGCTATTCTCCAGTGGTTTAACTTCTCACCTTGAAGTACACGTCTCATAAACACACCTAAATACAACAAAAACTATAGCTTTGATTAAAAAGCTCAATTAAAATTGCATTAAGTCACTTTACTCCATAAATAAGCTTTGACCTGAACACAAAAAAGCCTATATTGTTTTTGTCCACTTCATATATGATGACACGCTGTTCTACAAATAGCTTCTGGCTACATTATTTGCTCTACACATGAACACACACTGGCCATGTTGTGGATTGACCAGGGGCCCGTTTCAGGAAGGAGGTTTAACAAACTGAGTCTAACCCTGATGTCTGAGTTGATTTACCCTGAGATGGGAAACTCTAAATATCCGGTTCCAGAACAGCTGATTTGAGTTGGTTTAATCAACTCAGAGTAGGTTCACTCAGAGTTGAGCGCGTGCACCACCACTATAAAAAGGCAGCGTGAATGGAGCCATGATACTACGATTCACCGTGGCAACAACCACAAACAAACTGGTCGGCGGAAATACTCATGCGCACAAACAAGTTTGAACATGTATTTCGTTAAAAAAGCAAGACAGCGGCTGCTGCAAAAGAGCGAAAAATTGCGTGGGAGAAAATTGCTGCTAGAGTAAATGCGTAAGCTCTAATATAGTGTATTAATTTCATATTTAATCATACGTATAATATTACTGGTGGAATGGTATTGAACCTATAATCTATTTCATTTAGGTGCAATCCTGCGGGCGAAAAAGTCCTAGGCCTACTAATCCTGAGGCTGCAGCACCATCATTAACAGAATTATAATTCATAATCTTTTATCATTCACCTGCAACACTGTGGAACTCCTTTTTAATGGCTCTTACTGGTTTGTGTCCAGGGAACACTACAAAAACGTTTAAAAAACGTTTCAGAGCGAGTCACATTCTTCTGACGGTGCTTTGCTATACAGTGGCTTTACTAATATGCTCCGCATCACCAATGTTGTAAAGAAAACTGCCGTTTGCGAAAAAACTTAATGCGACACAAATGATCTGCTGGGATGTGAAGCATGTCGACGATGGGTGACGTTAGTGATATGAGGACGGATAAGGTTATGTAGGCTACATAACTGATCGACTCGGAAGAAAATTGATACCGCTCAAATAGGTAGGCTAGTATCTGGAAATGAAAATGCATCTTTAGTCGGGGCCTCAATGTCATCTCCCGACGTATGTTTAACTCCCTGCGAAGTAATACAGCTTCATCAACGGGATCGTCGACAAAAGGAAATGCAATGTTTTGAGAAAGAGGAAAAAAAAAAAGTTTTATAGTCTGCCTAACACAGTTTATAAACCAACACTGTTTTTTTATTCATGCAGATAACAAACTGTGCTAAAATGCGCCTGATACGGACTAAATGAATGAATGAGGAAATGAAAGAGCGCTGTGTCAGAGGGAGGAGACTGAGAGAAACTCGAGGTCTATTGAAGAAAACCTGCTCCCGACCAGGTTAGGTTCACAGACTCAGTTACCATAGTAACTGACTCTGAGGTCAAGTTTCCTCTCGTTCTGAAATGGGCTGGAATTACCCCTCTCTCTCAGGTTTGATTAACCTCCTTTTCTGAAATCAAAAATCCAGAGGTTCCCCTCATCTCAGGGTTAACAAACTCAGAGTTCACTAAACCTGCTTTCTGAAACGGACCCCAGGGGTCAGCAACCATTGACATGCGGTAGCTCAACCAATGGCCCAGTTTGTTTTTTGGAAATGTTCCAATGCGTATTGCCAAATGAGCTCTTTCCCAGCCATTGGCAGGAGCACAGCTCAGCACAGTTAGTTATGGTAGTTCGATTGACTTTTTCCCAATTCTTATTCTGCGAAGAGCTGCCCTACTCTGCCTCTGATTGGCTAGTACTCGTTGCCTTCCTCACAGAATGTGGCACAAAGGAAATAAATAACGCTGCCTGAGCAGGCTCGGTAGATGATAGCGGCTTAATGCTGATATGGCACACTTTTTAAAATGGCACTGCAAATGAAAAAGGTTGCCGACCCTGGTATGGACCATAGCTATCTACTGTATGAACACAAATATTCAGTAGCATTGATGCTTGTGTTTTTCTCCCCTCAGCTGTATGCCATAATGTAATGTGATGCAATGAACTCAAACAGTGCAGGAGGAGGGAATACAAGCCCTAAATATGAGACAATAATAGAATCATAAAGCATGAGAGAGAGAGAGAGAGAGAGAGAGAGAGAGAGAGAGAGAGATTGATTGCTGGGGAACAATTAGCTTGGATCTTGACAGTGAATAATGTGAGGATGTGTGTGGGCATGGAGATGCACTTAGTGGGTGTTTGGTCCATAGGTCACCAGCTAGGAAAATGTGTGTGAGCAACACGAGAGCTGAGGTGCCTTTGAGCAATACAGCTCTAAACCTGCTGGCAACCAACAAGCTTGGCAGGAGCTTCTGGCATCAGAAACATTTTCCTGCATATCTGAATGTGAGAAAAAAATTAGAAAAATACAATTCATTGAAGTTCCAAATACCTGATTGACACAGTGGAACTTAGAAAATCAGCCTTTTGAGGTGTTTAAGTTTTTCAAGTGTTTTGTTGATACGATTTCATTCAAATTAACATGAGCTTGAAAAGACAAGTTCTGATTACATTATACAGTGCATGTAGTTAGTAAAAGAGTGAGTTTCTCTTGTCAGGTAAAAACTGAAGCTCTTCTGTGACGCATATTTTAGCAAACAAGGGACAGACGATCAATAAGGATCAAAAAAAGCTTTGTAGGCAAAGATGAGGGCAAAACATACTCCACATCCAATGTCTGTCCTTCCCTTAACCAAGCCTATAAAAAAGCTCTTCACCTCCAATTGATTTTCACAATCTCAACATATTTTAGCATGCAATATCCCTTTGACAAACTGCCTATAACTGCAAATGTGTTATATTCAAATAGGCATGTGTACTCTCAAGCAGTTTCACTTGAACAGCTGGCAATTTGTTGCACAGGAAGATGAGCCGACCGGTCCGTCAGTACAAATGAAACCCATTCAAGAAATGGCCGTATAACCGAGAATAATCTGATGAAGCAAGAGAGAGTGTGGGGCTGCAGGTCGGATGACTCACACTCAGTGAGAGCAGTCTATTAGCGACGCGGTGAATAGATCCATTTGTATCTTTTTGATCCATGCTGTTACTAAAATACACAACACATTGTGGATATAGTGACGATGTGTACAGAGCACGCTTGTATGCGCATATGTAGTCTCGTATTGCCAGACCTTCCTCCACAGCGCTGCGGAAGACGGTCTGGCTAGTCCACACAGCATTCCGGGATGGGAGAAAAATGTGCTCTGGTTTATTGGCATTTCTTTAAACCAATCACAATCGTCTTGCTGCACAATTTGGTTGCCAAGGGCAACCGGGCAACTGTTACAGTTGTGCCCTGATAATAAATATATATATATATATATATATATATATATATATATATATATATATATATATATATATATTATGACATGTCATTTAGGAAATTATATATGTGAAGTTTGAATATATTGAATGCACCTTGAATATATTGAATAAAAGTCTGAATATATTGAATGAACCTTGAATATATTGAACTTTGAATATATTGAATGAAAGTCTGAATATATTGAATGAACCTTGAATATATTGAATGGAAGTCTGAATATATTGAATGAACCTTTAATATATTGAATGAACTTTGACTATATTGAATGAAAGTCTGAATATATTGAATGCACCTTGAATATATTGAATGAAAGTCTGAATATATTGAATGAAAGGCGTATTGATGTTAGATGAAAGGGACCTGGCTGACCAGAGCGGTTCCTTTCATTCAGTCTTACATGATGAAAAAGTGAATAAACTTCTTCATTGGGAGAATGGTACTGGATATGGTTACCGTAACCAGTGTTTTGACCCGTACATGCATTCGCCAGTGTTTTAATAATCTCTTTATTGCTCAAAATTGCTGACAGTAGATTTCTTGCTGATTCGCTCATAGTGTCACACTTCAGTTAGGATTAATCACAATGAAAACACAAGATGGTAGCAGACAATGACATCAGATTCCATTTCAACTTTCATTTAATTATTCTGATTTCCATTCAATATATTCAGACTTTCATTTATATACAGTATATATTCAAGGTTCATTCAAAAATATTCAGACTTTCATTCAATGTGTTGCACAGGAAGATGAGCTGACCGGTCCGTCAGTACAAATGAAACCCATTCAAGAAACGGCCGTATAACCGAGAATAATCTGATGAAGCAAGAGAGAGTGTGGGGCTGCAGGTCGGATGACTCACACTCAGTGAGAGCAGTCTATTAGCGACGCGGTGAATAGATCCATTTGTATCTTTTTGATCCATGCTGTTACTAAAATACACAACACATTGTGGATATAGTGGCGAAGCATGTGTACAGAGCACGCTTGTATGCGCATATGTAGTCTCGTATTGCCAGACCTTCCTCCACAGCGCTGCGGAAGACGGTCTGGCTAGTCCACACAGCATTCCGGGATGGGAGAAAAATGTGCTCTGGATTATTGGCATTTCTTTAAACCAATCACAATCGTCTTGCTGCAAAATAGCCACGGGTTGGAACTTGTTTTGGTGGAACATGTGTACGTTCAAAAGTTCTTTTTAGTCGTGCAACAAAAAACTCAGATTGGACAGATAGTCTAGCTAGCTGATGCAAAAAAATGCAACAATATATTGCTACTTCAGCCCTGCACCAAATCTACTGAACTATAGGTGTGAAAGCGCTCCAACAATAACTATCGATAGGACAGGAGCACAAACTATGGAGTCATAATTTACATGGCTGCACTATATCTGTCGTTATTAAGCATTTGCTGAAACAACTGATGCTGTCTTTTTTCTTGGGAGGGCAGTGTCCAACTTATTGCAGGTCTTGTACAGGAAGGCCCCCTAGAATTGCTGATAACCCAAGTACACACCACCAAAACCAAATGTGGCTTTCATTTGGTGCCAGTGCACCAACACTATGCCATAATTATCATAACTCTGCTTTTAAATAGGGAAGCTACATTCATTAAGGTATTTTGAATCAGAGATATTAAAGTGAATGAACTGATAGCTATTACAGCATACAGAATGTAAAATGTGTTACTCGATGCATGGCTAGACTAAATAAGCCTACTAATTATAGAAATGTGTATTAGTACACAACTTGGGTCTAGATGTACAGTCTACCGTCTGTGTGTGTGTGTGTTAAACATAGTAGTAGTCTGTGTCTATCAAAATTGACTTTAACTTTACCTCAGAAGCATGTCTTGCAGTGTTTATTGGGCTTAATAACACTGTAGCACTCCCTCTGACACAACAGCATCCCCTTGGTTTCAGCTTTGTATAGTCCTCATCATCCCTTACATTGTCTCCTAGCTGATTAGCATACTGTGCCCTGCCGAGGGATGATCAGTAGTTAGCTGTGGTGTTTTTCAGGTTTTCTGCAATTACAAGTTCCAAAGTGTGTGAAATCAGCCTGTCAGCACTAATCTCCGTGTCTAGGGCAACAGCTTCCCCGCTTCTCGCTGATGATGATTTAAGACAAATCACCTGAATGTAAGAGGCAATTTATCTTTGTACAAAGTAAATGTCTCACTTTTCCTTCACAATGTTTAAAAAAACTCAGAGTAGTAGTTGGAGAAACCAGACTGGACTGAGACTTGTAAGTCGAGCAAACACTTGTTGAATCTTAAGAACATTTAACTTTTAGTTTGGATCTTTAACCTCATAAAGTCGTTACGGCTAACACGTTAGCATGCATTTATCCAGCAGACATGGTGCAACATTAGCATTCATTTGGAGTAGCGTTACTGGCGACTTTTGTCCACCTAATGGCCACTAAATATTCACTATCCTTTTAAGCTCTCTTTTGGTGTCCACCAACTCCTGATGAAAATATATATCTCTTTCTCTAGCAGCTATATGCTCCATCGGCTAGTTGCGAACTTCTCTCTCTATCAGAGCTTTTTCACTGAAAAATAGCTGCCTGCTGTGTCTGGAAACTGTTGATGATAGCCTTGAGATGGAACCAAAAAGCTAAAGTTGTGAGCTGGAAAACCCAAAGAATTTGCTATAAGACGCTAAACACACCCTGGTCCTCAGGGGAATTAGGTCATACTTTTCTGTGGGTTGATTAGTGCAGCTTTAAGATACGTTTTAGAAATATGTCCAATATATTTGATCAAATGGTGTAGTCATAAAAACATGTCATCCTGGGTTTGAAATTGTACATAATATTTTTAAGTATCTTATTGTTTCAGTTCAGTATTGGAACCCACACACAGTGAATATGTGTGTGACACATTGTAAAAAATGTGTTTACAATGTTACTTTAGAAAGAAGTGATAATAGGGTCAATAAGAAGAATTTGTATTCCTCTTCATCCATCTTCTTGCTTCTCACTCTGGTTGGTTTTTCAAGCTTCCTCCCTGTATTCCTCAAAAAAATAGTTGAATCCTGGTATGCATCCTTCGTCAATACTCCGGAGGGTGCGTTCTCAGAAATTGAGTCTCGCCTCAGTTGGTGATATAAGTAGATTTCCCACTTATAGCAACAGACAGAGATATAAGGATATTGAGTTATTTTGGAGTGGGTGGGCTCCGAAATACAGACTGTGCTGTTTGAGAAAAGCACTTAGCCCACATCAACAACACTTTGTTTTTTTGGTCATCTATAATGTTGGTGTTTCATTAGAAAGGAAATTAAGTTCATATTGTTTGGTTTTTAATAGCTAATTCATATGTCAAGGAACATGACGTCCCTGAAAAATACACACTTGTTTGAGATCAAGCATGCCAAATGACGGTTTGGGTGGTTATAAGAAGAAGTTGGCTCATTGATGAGCTGGCTATCCTGTGATGAAAACACTATCAGAGGTAACATGTGATTTCCAAAAGAAAACACCAGAGGGCTATTTCACAAAACCTGGATAGGGGATTAAGCCAAAATTGTTGCTGCATACCGCTCTGACACTGGGTAGTTGTGCCCCTGACCCAAAACTAAATGTCCAGTATGGTTTGAAGTTCTGTTGACCAACCTATTCACTGTGTCCTTTTTGGGGAAACAATAGTGCAAACAGAGATGGAAAGCCACGCACCACTGAGGAGGAGAATGTGGATGTGTGTGGAACATGTTTTGTTATAGGCTATTAAGCTAATCTTGCCATTGCGAATGAAAAATGCATTTCTGTATCAAAACCGTGCGCATGTGGGAAATATTTAGTAAACAAATCAGAATGCAAATTAAAACATCCGCAACGCATATGCTTGAATGCCATCAACAAATTTATTTATTGTAATGAAAATAAAGTACAAGAAAAAAGTGGGCTACAATAATGTGGTTGCCATGGGGGGCAACTTGGGGTGATGATTAGGTTGCCACTTATCACAATTTGGTTGCCAAGGGCAACCGGCCAACCGTTACAGTTGATGTGATTCTAGATTTTAGAGTCCAATTTCTTCAGCGTCTTTATTTTCTATGTCCATATATACGAGGAATCAAAGCATATATGTGAAGAAGCGAACTCGGCCGCTATAATAAAACAGCGAGAAATTGCGTGGCAGACAATAGCGAACAGACTGAAACTGAAACCATTCTGCCCACTTTTAATGCAAAATATACAACTATTAATGTGTGCAAATGATTAGTAGCCTAACTTCTTGAATGTTATAATTGTGACGGTTTCAGTTCAGAGTCGTGGTCACATAATGTCTATTTTTAGGCTACTTACACATTCAGTCGGTTTGCAATGCTTTCTCTCGCTGTTTTATTACAGCGGCCGAGTTTCACATCAAACTTCCATAAGAAGCTGCTGCTCACTCTGTTTAAAATATATGCACAATGCGTATTCTCCATTTTAGCATCAGTAAATCTGTGATCGACCTCGCAGTCTGTTAAGGAAAGCTGTGGACGCACATCTATCCAAATTACTTCAGCCTGGCTCAACCTAGTCGCTCCTCCTCAGCCTGGCTTGGCCTTCGTGAAATGCACAAAGCCAGGATGCACCGATTAGACTAGGTCAAGCCTCGCTTTATCAGTTATCCTGGATTTATATATTCTGCTTTTTTGAAACAGCCCCCTGCTTAGGTTGAGCGATCATGGTTTGATACAGTTTCCATGACTCACAGAAATAACAACCTTCTAAATGCTAGTATTTTATACATATCTATATATTATCAGCATTAAGCCAGCCATTAGCGAGCCTGCTCAGGCAGATCTTTCAAAAATCAAAAGCAGGTCTAGGAGAAGGGTGGAACTTTGCGGACTGTGGATGGGGGAAAAAGTCAATCAAACTACAGTGAATAACAGGCTGTGCTCCTGCCAATGGCTGTGAAAGAGGTAATTTGGCATGCAGATGAGAGGACACTTCAACATTTCCAAAAAACTCTCTTGCACACTTGTTGGTAGTTTGCCATTGGTTAAGCTACCCCATGCCAATGGCGGTACGTGTGGCTTGCTGACTCCTGCTGTACATTGACATACAGGTGCTGGTCATATAATTAGAATATCATGAAAAAGTTGATTTATTTCAGTAATTCCATTCAAAAAGTGAAATTTTTATATATTATATTCATTCATCACACACAGAGTGATATATTTCAAGTGTTTTTCTTTTAATTGTGATGATTATAACTGACAACTAATGAAAACCCCAAATTCAGTATCTCAGAAAATTAGAATATTACTTAAGACCAATACAAAAAAAGGATTTTTAGAAATGTTGGCCAACTGAAAAGTATGAAAATGAAGAAGTATGAGCATGTACAGCACTCAATACTTCGAGTCGATCAGTCTGTGGCACTGCTCAGGTGTTATGAGAGCCCAGGTTGCTCTGATAGTGGCCTTCAGCTCTTCTGCATTGTTGGGTCTGGAGCATCGCGTCATCCTCTTCACAATACCCCATAGATTTTCTATAGGGTTAAGGTCAGGCGAGTTTGCTGGCCAATTAAGAACAGGGATACCATGGTCCTTAAACCAGGTACTGGTAGCTTTGGCACTGTGTGCAGGTGCCAAGTCCTGTTGGAAAATGAAATCTGCATCTCCATAAAGTTGGTCAGCAGCAGGAAGCATGAAGTGCTCTAAAACTTCCTGGTAGACGGCTGCGTTGACCCTGGACCTCAGAAAACACAGTGGACCAACACCAGCAGATGACCTGGCACCCCAAACCATCACTGACTGTGGAGACTTTACACTGGACTTCAAGCAACGTGGATTCTGTGCCTCTCCTCTCTTCCTCCAGACTCTGGGACCTTGATTTCCAAAGGAAATGCAAAATGTACTTTCATCAGAGAACATAACTTTGGACCACTCAGCAGCAGTCCAGTCCTTTTTGTCTTTAGCCCAGGCGAGACGCTTCTGACGCTGTGTCTTGTTCAGGAGTGGCTCGACACAAGGAATGCGACAGCTGAAACCCATGTCTTGCATACGTCTGTGCGTGGTGGTTTTTGAAGCACTGACTCCAGCTGCAGTCCACTCTTTGTGAATCTCCCCCACATTTCTGAATGGGTTTTGTTTCACAATCCTCTCCAGGGTGCGGTTATCCCTATTGCTTGTACACTTTTTTCTACCACATCTTTTCCTTCCCTTCGCCTCTCTATTAATGTGCTTGGACACAGAGCTCTGTGAACAGCCAGCCTCTTTAGCAATGACCTTTTGTGTCTTGCCCTCCTTGTGCAAGGTGTCAATGGTCGTCTTTTGGACAGCTGTCAAGTCAGCAGTCTTCCACATGATTGTGTAGCCTACAGAACTAGACTGAGAGACCATTTAAAGGCCTTTGCAGTTTTTAGTTAATTAGCTGATTAGAGTGTGGCACCAGGTGTCTTCAATATTGAACCTTGTCACAATATTCTAATTTTCTGAGATACTGAATTTGGGGTTTTCATTAGTTGTCAGTTCTAATCATCAAAAGTAAAAGAAATAAACACTTGAAATAGATCAGTCTGTGTGGAATGAATGTATACATTATACAAGTTTCACTTTTTGAATGGAATTACTGAAATAAATCAACTTTTTCATGATATTCTAATTATATGACCAGCACCTGTATAACACAATTTCTATAAATGTAATGCAGAAATTAGTCAGTAGATGGCACTAGTGCCTAGTTTTTCAATTGTTGGTTGATGATCACTGCACAGAAACCTGTGCTTGTCTAGTTATACCTTCACATAATGATCCCATCAGCTTGCATTTACAACATCAGATAAGATTAATGACATATTGCTACTATACACAGCAACATTATAACTTTTTATCAAGTTTTAAAAGTGCAAATATCAATAGTATGGCAACACTGTTAATACCTCAGTTATTTCCATAACAGCATGTACATGTACAATAGGACTAGTTTAATGTGTCCGCTCTTGTTCCAATGAGCTGTGAACATTCATTCATTTCCACTTTACCTGAAATTCCACCTGGATTATTTTCATGTGTCCATACAATCTAACAACACATGATGACTACAACAAGTCCCCCAAACCATACGATGATATGTGTCATTTATTCATACCCTCTAATACGACCCATAGGAGCGCTTTTGTCCTCATTTGAAACCGAGAACGTCTGTTGCGGTTTTGAACGTAATGGTCGCAGTTTTAATCACGTCGTTAAAGATGTGAAACGGTTGCAGTTTGGTTACCTTTAGGCACAAAAACTACTTGGTTATGTTTAGAAAAAGATTGTGTTAAAAGCCTCAGACCTTACTTCACTTCCGGTTACGCATGTGACCTCGAACGTGACGTGACTCCGTGTGTTTACGTAAAGTTGAAACAAAAACTCGCTTTTTTAGTTTAAACTGGACACGAACGCCAATGTCCTGGGTGAAAGTCCTGTGTTTGTGTTCGGGGGGAGTACAGTCTCGATGATTATGTTGGAACTTTACCATCAAAGCATGTTTTTGTTAACATATTAATATATCACAGAGTTGTCATTTCAAATTGTAACAGTCACTAGAAATGACAGCCAGTGATAAATAGTTAGTGAGTTTAAGTAAGAGTGACACACTGTAAGCTATTCAGAGGAAACGTACCTTTCTTTACTTGGGCAACTTGTAATGTAAAGTATTGTCTTTGCAGTAGGTGTTGCTTCATTATATGATCCTTCAGTGTTCAGTATATTGGCCAGTAACTTGCTTAGATAGTTTGGCTCCAGCTTCCCCAAGCATAAACTTCCATATTGACCGCACAAGGTGGCACCAGCGCTCCATTAAGAGTTCATCAATACTGCTGGCTGTTGAGCCCACATTCAGCCCATATCACCCACAAAAAAGCATGAGCAGTAGGAGCATGAGACAAGGCTATGACAGCTCTTTTCCCTCTACCCCTATGCCTCCGATGGAAACTCTTGACTCCTTGTCTACACCCTCTTTTACACAGAACGCTAGTGTTCTTCTAAACACACTTTTGTTTCAGTCATTAGTAAAGGTTTGACAGGTAATGACCTCAGAAAGGTAATCACTTCTGATCTGTAACCACAGATAAAGTGCCCCTGGCATAAATCTGTCGTTGGTACACCTAGGTGTTAATTTAGATACCCACAATCCTTTTATTCAAAACATGCCACCACAAGTGTTGTGTTGCTGCTGGGAGAATTAGCGGTTGGAGCTGAAAGATGATGGGCTGTGCTTATGTGTTTTTTTTTTGGTTTTTTTGTCCTTACATAATCTATCCACATATATGGTAATGTAGTTATTGTTGACATATATCTGTCTTTGTTTTCTTTAGCCAAATTTCTACCGTGTTTTCTTTTCACAGGATCTTGATTGCTTTGGCCTTTCATTCACTCTTCATCTTCAAATTCTCCTGCTGTCGTCCCACACTGGAATGTGCAAGGCCTTCCTTCTGGTACCTGGGCAGCTCCACTGACACAGTTGGAGGCTAAGTGCTTTGCTCAAGGGCTAAATAGTACAGTAGCTGTTGCAAGGCACTACATTGGCCATTCAAAAATATGCAAGGGCTCAATCCCGGAAGATGACTTTGTAGTCTCGCATTGCCAGACCTTCCTCCACAATGCTGCGGAGGAGGGTCTGGCTAGTCCAGATGGGAGAAAAAACGTGCTCTGGTTCATTGGCATTTCTTTAAACCAATTACAATCTTCTTGGGCGGCGCTAAACGCCGGACAGAGCCACGGTGCCACTGCAAAATAGCTTCGGGAAGGAACTTGTTTTGGTGGAACATGTGCATGTTGAAAAGTTGTTTTAGTCGTGCGAGGGAAAACTCAGATTGGACAGATAGTCTAGCTAGCTGTCTGGATTTACCCTGCAGAGATCTGAGGAGCAGTTAACCGTAGTCCTCATAAATCCACCGGAGTTTAGAATGCCAACACAAAGAAAGCGGAAGGTGACGGACATCCGAACGAAAATTAGGGACCTCCGGTGGAATTTCCGGCGGCAACTGAACAATCCCTGAAATGAAACGTTGATATAAACTAATTACTTTGTAACATAAGCATCAGTGCGCTATTTAGCACTCCGGAACTCATGGTGGTGCCGCACTAAACTTCACCAGCTTAGCAAGAAAGCTAATGCTGCTAGCAGTAGATTGCTACGTTTCAGAGAATCAAAGAGTGTTTCGAGTTAGGCGGTCTGACTCAGGTGGTCTGCATGCTGGTATTTTGCCGAGCAAATATCTTTTTTTGTCTGGTCTTGATGCAAGATACTTTTCTTCTCGTACTGTTTCATAAATTCGGAGACACAAGTATTTTGTTTTTCATCTAACTTTAAATTTAGAGTGGCAGTAGATCAGTCTGTAGGGAGTTGGGTTGAGAACCGGAGGGTCGTGGGTTCAAGTCCCCAAATGAACTAAAGTATGGTCGCGGACTGGTAGCTGGAGAGGTGCCAGTTCACCTCCTGGGAACTGCCAAGGTGCTCTTGAGCAAGGCACTGTACCCCCAACTGCTCGGGGCGCCTGTCGATCGACAGCTGCAGCCTCCTCACTCTGACATCTCTCCGTTAGTGCATGTATTGGTACTGAGCATTTATTTCAGTATTTTAGTATCTGACGATGCTTCATATGAATGGATTTATAACTCAAACTGCACTTCCTGGATCATAATTCATTGTCTCACCAACCGACCTTAGTCTGGTCAATTTGAACCCACAACCCTCTCTCACTGTCACCATCAGTCACTGCTTCAGTGTGACCCAATAAGACATGTAAGAGATCAGAGCAGAGGTTTGGTAATGTCTCGCTTTGATCATTTAGATTACCCACGGATGGTATCTTGTGAGACTGGATTTCTTTTTGGACATTTGTAATGGCCAAGAATAGTATTCTTGCCCCTTGTACTACTCCTGTGAAATGGTTATTTATCGCTCTACATTTCTATATTTAATGGGTGTCTCTCTTTTTGTTTTCCTCCCATTCTGTCATTTCTTTCATGTTCATGTTGCCTCTCTCGTCTTTGCAACATTACTCCTTTTTTTTTTTAGATTTAATCGTCAATAATTTCTCCTCTCCTCTCCGGGGAGTATCTTGTCCTCGCTCTATCCGTCCAGAACGTTCCCTGGCTTATGCCCAGTACCCTGCAGCTGGTCCCCATTGAGCCTCTCTGGGACTTTAACCCCCTCATCTACTCTACATCCCCCTTGTACTCCTCCCCACCATTAGCTTACACTCTAAAAAGTAAAAAATAAAGGAGTGAGGGAACAATGTTGCTTCTTGCTTTGCAACAAAATCACCTCGAATTATTTTAAAACATCTTCCACAATGGGTTAAGAAACCCATTAGATGAGTCTATGAACTATGAAATCTTAAACATGAGGCTTATTTTCATCTTCACTTCTAAAGGAAACATCTCATTACAAAACCTCCATACATTAGAAGGTTTTGTACGTTATGATTGGTTAGAAGGGAAGCCCCGAAAAACATTTGTTCCTTCGGAACCTATTTGTAATGTTCCTTTTTTCATGTGTGGAATCTTAGCTAGAGACCATGTTTTTAGAGTGTAGAGTGAAAAAGAAGCAAAACAGTCCAAGAGGGGGAAGGTGGAAAGATGTTTCCAATTGAAGAATGCAAGTCATTAACCCCTCTTCCTCTCAAAACAAAAACACTCTCCTGCAGCATGTGTGGGGGTGATTGATCTGTGTGTGTGTGTGTGTGTGTGTGTGTGTGTGTGTGTGTGTGTGTGTGTGCGTAGATGCATACATCGATGCACGTGCCTGTACACAAGGCTTTTGTCCTGATTTGAATCAATTTTGTATACATATTAGTACAGTCATATGTATATATCCCACACCACAACAGACTGCGACACCTCCTAATTGGGATGGATGGATTTCATTATGTAGCATCAAGAGAGAGTGAGAACAGTGATGGAGGGGAGGGGAAGGTGAAAAAAACACAATGTGTTACAATAACAAACATTACTGCAGTCCTCAGCCTCCCGCTCACTTCACACACACAGGCATTACATTACACAAGTCTTAGAATGACATACATATGTTTACAACATGGCCTTTAGTCGCCGAACTCTGCCTCCGTCTCACGTTTTATTTCACTTTGAAACACTCTATGGGCCCCAGGGGTCGACCAATGACTCACAGTGACTCTTTTGAATCCCTCCTCTCCCTCTCCTATCCCCCATACACTTGTCCCCTCCCATGTCACCTCGCTAATGGCGCCTCCTCCCCTCGCCACAAATCCCCGCTGCCGATGTTGCCTTTACGCTGACTCAGTGCGCTAATGACCCCGACAAAGCTGCGAGAACAGTCATCCGAGGCACCGACGCCGATGTGTTGCCATTTGGTCACCATTAAAGGGTTTATGTAGATTTCTTTTCTCTTTCAAACAATATCTGTCACAGGCATAAAGGCATCAAGCCATTGGCTTAAGTGGGTTATATGTGAAGGGATATACAATGCCAAACCACATGCACAGAAAGGAAAATTATAGACAAACACTATGACAATGTTATTGTTGTGCTTGTTTAGTGTAAATGCCAAATTTATCACTTTTGCTTACAATAAAATAGATCACTATTACCCCCGTGATGAATTCCTCTTGCACCCCCCCAAAAAAAACAGCAATGCAAACAGCAGGGCCGTAACCTGGACTGTTAACATACTGAGGTATCATGAGTCCCTGTAACATAACCCCTCCCTCCACAAATATTTTTGATCAGAAATTTGATTTATTCAGCTAACTATTCAGCTTGCAGCATGAAGGGAAGCATACTTTACACAGGTAATATTCTAATATTGTCCTTACTTATTTAACCAGAATAGCATTCGAGGAGCGCAGACCACCACCAAGGCCAAGGTGCATTCACACGCTCCTTGGATGGTCCCATTTTCCGAATTGGGAAGTTGTTTTTCCGAGTTCGGTGTGTTCATGACATTTAGGTTGTATTGTGGAACCAACATGGGTACTACGTACAAGATGTGTTGTATTTTATTGTGTTATGTTTAAGCAACACCTTGGTATGTGTCTCCAGTATTTGTGTGATAATGAAGAGCAAAGGAAACGGATCAGGTAAGCCGTGAAATATGGTCAAATCTGCTTCAAAATGTAATGGGTTCTTCCTATATTTTTTTAAAATCTAACTTCACCATAGTATAGAACACATCTCCATATTGGCGCATGGTAATGTTACTAATCAGCTAGGTTTGCTAATGCTAACGTTAGCGGCGCAATCGTCTTACTCTACTTCCTGTCTCAGTTTACATCGTTTCGTTAAGTGGAAGAGTCAGAATGCTGAAGATCTAGTGGTAGAGGGTTTAAACACAAAACAAACTGAACCACCGTTTGCTACAAGTCTTTGCATGTCACCTATTAAATAAAAAAATTAGTGTTTTTGAGAACCGATTCAGTATATATATAGTAAACAAATCTCAATACTCAAGCGTATTCATTCTCCTTTTCTTTTTTCTTACAGCCCTAATATTTAACTTATAACCATTGATAAAATAGAAAGTCTT